>NC_090617.1:2438555-2550132 GCF_004359215.1 Bremia lactucae
ATAGCAAACTCCACGAAAAGCAATTGCTTGCTCCATTCCTTGGGTGTCGCAACTGTCCGCAATACATCCGCCACGACTCGATAGGCACATTCTGTTTTGCTATCGGTCTGGGAATGATCGGCTGTTGCCATGGAGTCTGCTACCCAGCAGCCCAAAACATGACGCCAAAATACCGACGTAAAACGCAGATGCTGATCCAAAACTATGGCACCGGAATCCCGACTAGTCGATACACATGATCCAGGAACATGAGAGCTGCCTCCTTGCCTGAGATCGTGTTGCTACATGCTACATGGTGCTAAACGCACCATTTTGCTCACTCTTTCTACAAAGGCAACGAGCCCGGTCCGATCCTTGTGGTCAGGCGGCATACGAAACATGAAGTTCAGACTTTCTGACTTCCAACAATTGGTTGGAATTGTTAGCGGCTTCAGTTACGCACTGCTGGACGGTGCAGGATTCATGTGCGCAGGAGCGAATATAGTTGGCCATCCATCGATATAGATGTGGCCACCAAATTACCTCTGACACTCGTAAGAATGTCTTTACACGGCCCAGATGTCCAATCAATGGTGCATCACGGAGATTGTGAAGTATCCTCAACCTGGGATCTGTGTCATGAGGGACATAGATTCTCAAGGGATCACAAGGTGACAGCTGATGCCATAACAGGCCATCGCTGTAGCTAAAGCGATTTGATCTAGCTTTCAGGTGCGACGGAAGGGTTACTTTTCGTCCACCAAAGTGATCCAGCAGCAGGCGACAATGGTCGTCCTGACTGTAGCTCTCTTTTATCTCAGAGACCAATGAGCTCGTCACGTGGTATGTCTTCACGGCTGCCAACGTTGACGGCTGAAATTGTGCTTTAGCACTACACACTTTCCTGGTGTCTTGACTCGAAGTCTGGTCTGCGCGGTAACGTGCCAGCCAAGACATTTGACTTACCCGGCTTATATTCAACATTGCAATAATATTCAGAGAAGAATGTAAGCCATATCGCCATTCTATGCGGCGGTGAGTTTATTTCGGTCCGGAATGATGCGTGATCCGTATAAATTACAAACTTTTCGGTGCACTCAAAACTAAACAAGGGCATACTTAACTGAAAGTAGCTCCTGTCATGCACATGGTATTCAGTCTCACGGCTTTTAAAAGCCAGAACTCATAAAAAAGATGACAAGTCAACGCCGTCGTCATTCTTCTGCATGAGCACGCTGCCGATTGCGGAGACCCCTTGGACGCACTTTTGCAAGTTGACGTAAAATTAGGAATCACCCAGAGTCTTTAACACAGCGTTCAAATGACGCTTGTGCGACTCTATTTCACTCAGTTCGTTCTCGGCCATACTTTGCACGAATGCATCGTCAAAGTAATGGTCGAGCCGCCTACCGGCCGATAGGGGCATCGGGCACGAAATTGGTTTGGAACCTGGCACCAAGTATTGTGTTACCGATGGCCGTTGCCGGAAGAACAAGTCAATTATATCGATGAGTTCTTTGACAAGCGAGACAAGGCGTGACATGTGCGTGAGAGCAAGTCGCCTTACTGCAGCCCGACTTACTGTGTGCGTAAAGCCACAGGTGGATGCCGCGTGGTTCACGCTTTACAAAAAGCTGAACACCGCCACCATACCCGCGCAACGCCAATTCCGCGGAAGATGTCTTGTTGAACTCCATGGGAAAGTCAACTTACTTTTCCGCGTTGGAATTCAAAAGATGGCTACTATCAGGTACTCATGAGAGAGTCCGATGTAGCCAAAACGGCAGTTAGCACCTCAAGCGCTATGCTTTAGAAGTGGCTTGTGATGGCCAAGGTTTAAAAACGCACCGGCGACATTTAACCTAATGGTGGCTCACGTGATGCGTCAGCACCGTGACTACCTGCTCACTTCTTCTGGAAACATATCACGGTGTTTCCACAAAATGTTAATATAACGGGCTGTCTTTCATGGCACCCCAGCCTTGAGCAGCGACTCGCTTCTTTATTCCATTTCTAGGACGCTCTCGTCCATTGTGGACGACGAACATTAGTTCACCAAGTTCTCGTCTGGAACTGGTGCGACTTACCTCTATGATCTTCCTTCCTTAAATTCGGATAGAAACAGATCCGACGACATATCCGGGAGACTTACTATCTCCTCGGTAGATCTCAAGACATGCTGGAGCACCTCAACTGAGGATGCCTCCGCCATCTTGTCTTCGACGGGCCCGAACGTTTCGCTCGAAGGCCCGTCCTCTTTGATCGGGAATGATCCGAACGTCACTCATTTTGAAGTACCTTTGATCGTCCTTATCTGTCGGGTACTCGTTTTCGAGTCACCACGCCTTTAACCTGGAAATCGGTGCCGTTGCTCTGTCGGCTAACGCACCCCTTCCAGCCGCTTGAGGATCTCGGCTCTGTGCAGATCATTCGAACGCATGACTACTTGTCGTCGTCCTATTCACTACTCCAGTCTCTCCGAGCTGGACAGGACTTTGTGTCACCTGACTTCTTGTCGGCACACTTCAACTACACCAGCTCTATGTTCTGGGTAGAACCTGGTGACGTTTGACATCTCAACGCAACCTCAACTGAGAAAGACACGACATCAATTGCATAAGCCTCTCGCAGGAGCACATCCTTTCCGGTGTCCAGCGTAGAGCTCGGAATTGTGCGTGTACGCCATCTATCCATGATTGGTACTTTGCCAAATATGACATGCCTAGGATGAGGTCATACGGACTCTCCATACCTAGCACTCTTTCCTCAACAGGAGAATTCACTAGAAATGAAGGCGAACTCGACTTGAACTCCCTCAGACTTAACGAGCGCGCCGTTCACTAAACGACGGTCGCCACTTCTCGCTTGCCATCCTGACAAAGTGACTCGTACATCGCCGGCCTCTTTCTTAGAGCTGGTAGTTTCACAAGATTCTATAATGCACCCGAATTCGCGAGGTGGGTCATCACTTCGTCATAGCCTCGTAATCGAGCGCTATAGACTAGCAGGGTTGAGGTCCTAAAGTTCGACACCCCAGGGAAAATGCTGCTTATTTGTTGGATAATTCTGAATCAGGGGTAGTCTCAGAGTAGAGCATCCCGCCCCTAGCGCTCCTGCATTTCCCGAATCCTCAGTGGACGATGCAGAACTCACACGTCTTGCACGCTGGTTCTTGCCATCATCCTTCTGGTAAGGAGTCCTTTGCTGGGCGTTTTAGCACCAGCAGGGCCTCAATCTCGATTAAGCTCATTTCCCACACCTCTCAGAATATCATCGGGAGGAGGCAGAGCAGTTGGCGAAGGGACTTGGCAAGCAAGCTCTGAGCAGGCTCTTGGGCAGTCCTCCTGAGCAACATGTTGCTGTGTTAAAGCAGTTTGAGGCATTTGTGCTCGGAAAGCGAAGGGCGGCAGCCGAGGCACACAGCCAAGCTGGGGCGGAGTCCGTCACAAAGACTCAGGATGAGCTTAGGCGGGATTGGGACTCGGAACGAGGCTCTCAACAGGACTGTTGAAATGATTTCCGCCCACCTACATTGGCGAGGGTAATAAATTTATACCTCGGATTACAGATGACGCTAGTCGTCATCCCTTCCAATGTGAAACCTTTTTGCATCACATACACAAGGATGGGTGACTATGTGAACCACAGGTCAAAATACTCCACATGTAGTAATTAACCATCCCGTTCTGTGAATCTGGCATAGCAGCGATAGCAGCGAGCCATCACATGGCCGCGCTTGCCGCACTTGTGGAGACAACGTGTGCGTTGACCAACTCCATAGGAGTGGCATCCAGTCTATCGGCCAACGGCTTATTCCAAGCTGTTGCTGAGGCACTGATGAAGGGTTGCTCCTCAGCTAAGACAAATTGGAGTGCCTCTTCCATCGTCGACGTCACCTATCCTGTCGCGATGGGCCGTGCCGCAGTCCATTCATGAATGTGCGCACCTTTATGTGTTCAGGTGTGGAGGTGCGGGCAATCTTTTATTGATTAACGTCATTATTATGTGGATCCGTTTATGAGGATAATGATGTTGTCCAGACTGGGTATTTATAGTTCGGAATTTGTCGACGTCAAACGAAAAACTCTTGTTAATTTGCATAGTCTACCTCCTTTGAGTGTGCACAAAGAATCTCGGTCGAAACGTGGTAAACGCTGTCAATTCAGCAAACAACTTTAATTCAAGGACAAGACTAATCATTACGCGCGTGCTACCGCCCTATAGTACACGTTGACTGCAAAGATAATGTACTTTTCGTCCAAGTATACGATGATAATCTTCGCAAAGTCCATTATCTTTGGATGGAATCATCGCTGTGCTGACAAAAAAGAAACATGAATCCGATTTGGATGTTCAGTGTGGCACTTGATGAAATGTCACAGCCATCTCGGTCATTATGTTATGACGCAATTGTCAAAATAGTCCGACACCCTGCCTTTGGTGTTAAACTCACGGATAAAGGAACAGGTTGTTTGGCCTGCGTTAGGGATAACAAACGAAAAAGTGCAATCACCGGAAAATTTCGCCGATTAATTTCATCGGCGGAAATATATGCCAACAAAGAAGCGACCAGAATTTCGTAATCCAGACCTCAATTAGTGCGTAAACCGTAATTTCGACAGTTAAATTGTCGCACAACGCAGCCATAAAATGTTTAAATTGGGCAGCTACATCCTTTCTTGCCAGAAATACACGACAATAGTAGGATCTGTAGTTGATAAAGCCCAATAAATAACGGTCACCAAGACGGTCGCGGGGAGTAATTAAACCTTTAAGATCGAGACAGCAGATATCAAACGTCAAGCAAGCCAGGCAAATAACAAGGCCAGCGGCGGTCAGGCTGATCAGATGCACCGTGCCAGCATGAACATGGTTTGAAGCATGCTGTTTGCTAGCGGTTTACCTTTAAGTTTTAAAGTGATGCGGCTGAGTATACTGTGTGTATAGGAGCCCTACCAACGCAAACCTGGGACATGTATCCCAATTGAGATGCTCGTGAAAGGGACACCTGTCTTGAGTGACTTAGTGGTATTTTAGACACCACGTGCAGTACACAAGGATGCTGATAACAAGTCGCTCGGTGAACGTGGAAAGGCGGCTACAGTAATCAAGGAAATGTGGCGAGGCGAAGGGATACAAAGTTTATATGGGATTGAGTTGTGGTAGTCACCCCGCATTCCGGTACAGGGAACATTGGACAACAAGCAGAAAAGTGACCGAACAAGGTTCGTAAAGGGAAGTCGATCAGAAGGGCAAACCATGCGCCGTCGAACAGAAAAAGGGAACGGTCGTCTGGATGGACGCGTTACCGACAGTTGTCCTAGTCGACGTAGGATGACAAGACCAATGTTGTACCGTCTGAAGATATTCAACGAGTCGTCAATATGACATTTGAATCTGATCCAAAGAATGTTGGTGAGGCGATGAAGAGTCAACTCATTGGAAGAACGGTGTGCGGAGGTAGTGATATCGCCTTATTCATCGTATGATTTGCACAACAAGTGGCTTTTCAAGACCAAGTTCGACGCAAATGGTAACGTTGAGAGATGCAAAGCTTTCGAGCTTTGCATCTGTCAACATGCATGCGGGAACGAGCAATTATTTGGCATCGACTACACCCTGACATTTGTGCAGTCATAATATTTAGAGCAGTCAAAGCGAACTAGTTTTGTCACGACGAACGGATGTACCGGCTCGCCATGGAGATGTGGTCAATGCCTATGTTAAGGCGGACAACGATAAGCACCTAGACATTCACATGGAAGATTTCAAATGAAATGAATTCTAACAAGATCAAGATGAAACAGCAGGTTTTGAAACCTTGAGCCAGCAAGCACTACTATTAAACAGATCATGGTATGAATTTAATCAAGCTGGCAGTTTTGTGAGCAAGTTACTGCACTCAAAATATGTGCGACGCCGGTTCTGTGCAGTGCACGACAGACATGTATGTACCTGTAATTCAAGAGAGACAAAGACGAAGTCACGGTAGTTGTAGTCTACGTGATGATTTGCTAATTAGCGGTAAAATGGTTGCAGTGGACAAGTTTTTTGGCAAGATGACATCATTTGAGATCAAATATTTGGGAGTTGTAAGAGTTTTTGGGTCTTCACAATTCGGGGTTGAGAAAATGGGCTATGTGTTAGATCTACCGACTTACTGCACAAAGAACATTGAATAGAGACGGTAGACGGAGTGCAGGCTCCTTTGAAGACTGTAGTGAAAGTAATGGTTAAGAGCCAGACGACCTCTCTATGACGGCCACAAATGGCAATGCGAGCGTGAGAATGTTTTAATCTTTATAAGTCATTTACTTTGGATTGCGCGTAGTACAAGACGCGGACATATGCTTTGCGGTGACGAAGGCCTTCTTTGCGCCAAGGAATGTCGATTTGCGTGACATGTTTAGCTTGAAGGTCTGACCCAGAATGATATTCTAAGGAACCAAGTATTCTCTATAGCCAGGTAAACAAATGATGCCGGGTGATGATTACAAAGCATAGGTTATGCAATTCTCTTCTAAACTAATTGTGGAGAGCGTCCACGTGGCTTAGAACCAACACTTCGATAATGTTTAGTAGTCAGACATAAGAAATATGATAAAAAAAATTCTCCAGTACGGCTGATAATCTTAAGGACGTCGCTTGATAAATTTAAAACTATCTAATTATTAGCGTAAGTAAGTCTTTTAATGCATGGTTTCTCGGTGCAAAGCGCTCTATGATGCCACCTCACCTATGAAGGTATTAGCAGCGTAACACGACGATACCGTTCGCATAGAATAAAATAGAAGCGAGTGTTTGAGCACTTTGCTTCGGTGCAACGATACCCGCTGTAACGAGCTAATTGTCAAATGTTACACGTCCGTTAAATACACTTAAAGGGGAGATCAACTAATTAGTGTGACGTTAAATGACCTGTCACTCGGTTGAGTTTACATTGAAGAAGATGACGTCTAGCGTCATCTGCGAGCAGAAATATTTAGAACAATACGCTAGCCATATAGAGATGCGCATATACAGTGATGGCATCTGGTTATTGGGTAAAAAGGTTAAACCATAATTCTAATAGATATGACTCAGTCTTAAATTTACTTCCTAGTAAACCGTGCGCGGAAGAAGACGGGCGACCGCTCCTCTGACGTCACTTGTTACAAGGTTCAAGTTCGTTGGGTGAGGTCGCCTTAGGCGCCCACCAACTACTTCACTGCACGTGAGAAAAGACGGTCAAACCGCTTCCTCGCTGTGCTTGAAGATGTGTGCGTTCTAGTGCGAGGTCGCTTTAGAAGCGCCCGCCTACACTTGGTAGTACTAGTAGTCCTTCCCACGACATACCTCTTTGAGCGTGTCAGTTATGATGAGCCTCAATATTGATTGAACTCAACCTTCCCCCTCCTCTCCGAACATCATCGCGAGGTGGCTGTGCCCTTGGCGCAGGGACTTGGTGGTGAACGAGCCTTTGCTAGGCTCTTAAGCAGTCCTCCTGAGCAACATGATGCTTGGTTGGAGCAGTTTGAGGCGTTTGTGCTCGGATAGCGAATAACCGCGTCCGAGGCACATAGCCATGCTGCGGCGGAGTCCAAGATTAAGGATAAGCTCAGGCGTGAGCAGGCTCAGAACGAGGTTTTCAACAAATTGGTTGTTGAGACGCTCTCCTCCCGGCCGTATCAGCCGATCCTTATTAGGTTGGACCCGCCCAAGTTTGATGGGACTGCAGCGCACACGATTGTCTACTTGCTGTTAGCCGTGGAGGAACGCGGTGTGGCGAAGCTCAGAAGCTCATCGAGGGCGACACCCGGATGGTGTCGTACGCCATGTCAAATTTGCGTGGTAAGGCCTCAGAGTGGGCTTAATCGGTGCTTACGGCAGATGGTAAGGCGTTCCCTTGATTAGCGATCTTTAAGACAAAGATTTGCGCCTTGTATCAGCCGCCGAACAACGAACTGTTGCTGCAGGCGCGCTTCTTTGCAGCGCGACAGGCAAAGCGATCTCTCCAACAATATGTACAGGAGATGCACTCGCTGTTAGCATCTAATACGGGGGGTCCGATACGGGAACACATTAAAGTGCACACGTTCATGAACGAACTGCGGCACGGCCCATCGCGACAGGCCCTTTTTACAAAGATGCGTCGTCGACGGAAGTGGCAATCCAAATTGCCTTCGTTAAGGAGCAATTTTTCAACAGTGCCTCCGCGATTGCTTGGTAGCCGAAAGGTTGGATGCTACTCCTATGGAGTTGGGCAACGACTCCGTTATCTGCTATAGTGCGGCCATATAATGGCTCGCTGCTATGCCCGAGCAGCTGCTGCTAAGACGCCCAGCAAGTAGACTCTCCACCCTTAAGACGATGTCAAGCACTAGCAAGCACGACTCATGAATTCTGCATTGACCACTGAGAGCTCGAGAGATGCAGTAGCGCAATAGGGGCGAGATGCCCTACTCTAAGGCTACACCTAAGTTCAGAATTCTCGAACAAATGAGCAGCATAAACCCTGAGGCTCCGAAACTCCGGACCTCAACCCTGCTGGTCTGTAGCACTCGGAAACGAGGCTATGACCATGTGATGACCCATCTCGTGGTTTCGAATGCATCGCAGTTTTTTGTGCAACTCGCGGCTCTTGAACAGAGATCGGCGCTGTACGAGTCGCTATGCCAGGATGGCACGCAGAAAGAGACGACCGTCGCTTAGCAAACGGCGGGCTCGTAAAGTCTGAGGGAGATCGGATTAAACTCGCCTTAAGGTTTAGAGACTTCACCGAGAGGCCTGTGCAACTGATGGCATGTCCAACACAGTTATGGGTGCGTTGACGGCATGGCAAAAGTCACCAGGCCCTGCCCAGAGCCTAGAGCTTGTGTCGTTGAAAGTATCTCGACGGGAAGGTAGGTGACAAAAGGTCCTACGCAGCTCAGACAGACCGGGTTAGTAAATAGGACGATGACAAGTAGTCCAACATCCAATGGTTATCCACATAGTCGCGCCGAGAGCATGTGGCAGTTGATAGCGAATTGACAAGAAGTAAAGCGTCGCCAAAATCGGCACCGACCCTAGCGCCTGGTGCTGTTGGAAGTGGTGTGTTACCCGAGAGAGCAACGCAACCACTTCCAGTTCAAAGGTCGTGGTGACACGTAAGTTGAGTATTCGACAATTAAAGACGATCAAAGGCGCGTCAAAACGAGTGACGTTTGGATCAGTTCTGGTCCAAGAGGACGGACCTTCGAAAAAATTGTTCGAGGCCGTCGATGACAAGATAGCGGAGGTAACCTCGGTTGAGGTGCTCGAGAACATCTTGGGATCTGCCGAGGAAGTAGTAAATCTCTCGGAGATGTCTTGGGATCTGTTCCTGTTCGAACTCAAAGAAGGAAAGATCTACGAGGTAGTCGCACCAGTTTCGGAAGAGGAATTAGGTAGAATGTCGCACGTCGTCTACAATGAACGAAAGTGTTTTAGAAACAGACAAAAGGCTGGGGTGGCTTGAAAGACAGCGCGAATTTTTTTAAATTATGTAGAATCGCCGTGATGTGTTTCCAGATAAAGTGCCAAGCCGCCTACCGGCCGATAGGGGCATCAGACACGAAATTGATTTGGAACCTGGCACCAAGTATTGTGTGACCAGGCAATGGTCATTGTCGAAAAAACAAGTTAATTATGTCGATGAGCTCTTCGACAAGCGAGCCAAGGCGGTACATGTACGTGACAGCAAGTCGCCTAACTGCAGCCCGACCTTCTGTGTGCGTAAAGCCACAGGTGAATCGCGCGTGGTTCACGCTTACAAGAAGCTGAACACCGCCACAATACCGGTGCAAACGCCAGTACCGCGGAAAGATGTCTTGTTGAACACCATGGGAAATTAAACTTTCTTTTTCGCGTTGTATTTAAAAGATGGCTACAACCAGGTACTCATGAAATAGTCTGATGTAGCAAAACGGCAGTCACCACCCCAAGCGGTATGCTTTCGGAGTGGCTTTTGATGCCCATGGTTTAAAAAAACACCGGCGACATTCAACCGAGTGGTGGCTCTCGTGATGCGCCATCTTTGTGCCTACGTGCCCCATTACTTTGACGATGTATTCGTGCAAAGTATGACCAAGGACGAACTGAGCGAAAAAGAGTCGCACAAGCGTCATTTAAACGCTGTGTTAAAGACTCTGGGTGATTCCTAATTTTACGTCAACTTGCAAAAGTGCGTCCAAGGGGTCTCCGCAATCGGCAGCGTGCTCATGCAGAAGAATGACGACGGCGTTGACTTGTCATCTCTTATGAGTTCTGGCTTTTAAAAGCCGTGAGACTGAATACCATGTGCATGACAGGAGCTACTTTCAGTTAAGTATGCCCTTGTTTAGTTTTGAGTGCACCGAAAAGTTTGTAATTTATACGGATCACGCATCATTCCGGACCGAAATAAACTCACCGCCGCATAGAATGGCGATATGGCTTACATTCTTCTCTGAATATTATTGCAATGTTGAATATAAGCCGGGTAAGTCAAATGTCTTGGCTGGCACGTTACCGCGCAGACCAGACTTCGAGTCAAGACACCAGGAAAGTGTGTAGTGCTAAAGCACAATTTCAGCCGTCAACGTTGGCAGCCATGAAGGCATACCACGTGACGAGTTTGTTAGCCTCTGATATACAAGAGAGCTACAGTCAGGACGAACATTGTCGCCTGCTGTTGGATCACTTCGATGGACTAAAGGTTTCCTTTCCATTGCAACTGAAAGCTAAGCTTAATCGCTGTAGCTACAGCGATGGCCTGTTATGGCATCAGCTATCACCTTGTGATCCCTTGAGAATCGATGTGACACAGATCTCAAGCTGATGAACCTTCACGATCTCGATGATACGCCATCTAGTGGGCATCCGGGTCGTGAAAAGACATTCTTACGAGTGACTGAGGAATTTGATGGCCACATTTATATATACGGGTGGCCAACTGTGTTCGCTCTTGCGAACAGTGTCAGCGCATTAACCCCCTGCACCGTCCAGCAGTGCGTCACTGAAGCCGCTACCGATTTTAACGGATTGTTAGAAGTCAGTAAGTCTGGACTTCACGTTTGGAATGCCGCCCGACGACAAGGTCGGACGGGTTCGTCGTATGTGTAGACCGGCTGAGCAAAATGGTGCATCCAGCACCATTCAAAACACCGATCACACGCAAGGAAGCAGCTCTCTTGTTTCTGAATCATATATACCGACTACACGGGATGTCCAAGTCCATAATATCGGACCTGGATCCACGTTTTACGTCTGGTCTTGGCGACATGTGTTTGAGCCGCTAGGTAGCAAGCTCCACATATCGACCGCCGATCATCCCCAGACCGATGGCCAAACAGAACGTGCCAATCGGGTCGTGGCGGATGTATTACGCACTATAGCAACTCCCAAAGATTGGAGCAAGCAAATGCCCTTTGTGGAGTTCGCTGTAAATAACAGTGTCCACGCCAGTACGGGTGAGACACCTTTTTATGGTAACGAACTGCGCTATCCTCGGACGCTAGTCTCGTTTGTGCGCAGCTCGAGACTTAGCGGGGGAGGACCCCTCACTATGCTCAGTGCGAAAGAGGGACATAGTTTCGTCAATATGACGATGACCCGCAAGGGTATCATGTTAGACAGAAACTTGCCCTAGCTCCCCGCCGACTTGGCAGTGGTCAGTAAGGAGTCACGGCAAGGAATGCCTGTGCTCCCAAATAACAACGATGTTCCGTTACTGTCAACTACGTCCTATGACCGACCTTTCGGTGGCGTCGTAGGCAAGTTAGATGCAAAAAGCGTGAGCGAAGCTCAACGCTTTGTGGATGAGCGATTAGCGATTAGCCAGCACACGAAAAGTCCGCGACGCGATGCAGGCGCGGAGGACAAACAAAAAGAATACGCTGACCGAAATGGTCGCAAAAACAATGAATGCTTCAGTGTTGGAGACAAAGTACTATTAAATACTGCTACTCTACCTAAAATCGTAGTTTCTGTACTACCTGGAGGTACTACGAAACTATTGCCACGTAATATTGGGCCATTTACTGTGGTCGAGGAGATTGGAGAAGTGACGGACTCCGCCGCAGCATGGTTCTGTGCCCCGAACGCGGCTTCCGCTGTCCAAGCACGAATGCCTCAAACTGCTCCATCTGAGCAACATGTTGCTCAGGAGGATTGCCCAAGAGCCTGGCCAGGGCTTGTTCACCAAGTCCCTGCGCCATAAGCCCTGCCACCTCCCGATGATGTTCGGAGAGGTGGGGAAAATGAGCCCAATCAATATTGAGGCTCATCTTCACGTACACACGCAGAGATGCGGGTCGTGGGAAGGATTTCAAGTGCTACCAAGTGTAGGCGGGCACGTCGTAATGCGGCCACGCTCTACTTAGCACACACCCTAGCACAGCGAGGAAGCGGTTTGCACCTGCTTCTCTTGCGTGCAGTGAGGTAGTTGTGGTGGGCGCGCAAGCGACCTCACCCAACACACTAAGAACTCTGGTGAAGTGACGTCACGGGAGCGGTAATCCGTCTCCTCGTGCGCACTTACCAAGTAGGTAGTAAATTTCAGACTGATTTATATTTAATAGAATTAAATACAAATACCTATTTTTACCAATTAAAATGATATCTCTATAGATATCATTTAATATGTATTGCGAGCGTATCTTTATAGATACCTCGCGTAACTGATGACGCTAGCCGTCATCATGGATGACGCTGGGCGTCATCCCTCCTAATGTGAATGCACCCATGTGCATCACATCCACAAGGGTTGGTCACAAATGTGCACCACACCCGAGTGTTGGGTCTAATTACTATTATTTAGTAATTGACCATCCCCTTAAGTACCAAATGTACTAAATGGGGACTGTGTAACATTAGGGCAACTCTAGCCCGTTACAGAGGTAGTCTGGCTCTTAACCATTACTTTCACTACAGTCTTCAATGGAGCCTGCACTCCGTCTACCGTCTCTAATCAATGTTCTTTGTGCAGTAAGTCGGTAGATCTAGCACCTAGCTCATTTTCTCAACCCCGAATGGTGAAGACCCAAAAACTCTTACAACTCCCAAATATTTCATCTCAAATTATGCCATCTTGCCAAAAAACTTGTCCAATCAACCATTGTACCGCTAATTAGCAAATCATCACGTAGACTACAACTACCGTGACTTCGTCTTTGTCTCTCTTGAAGTACAGGTACATGTCTGTCGTGCAATGCACAGAACCGGCGTCGCACATATTTTGAGTGCAGTAACTTGCTCACAAAACTGCCAGCTTGATAAAATTCATACCTTATTTTGTTTAATAGTAGTGCTTGCTGGCTCGAGGTTTCAAAACCTGCTGTTTCATCTTGATCTTGTCAGAATTAATTTCATTTGAAATCTTCTATGTGAATGTCTACGTGCTTATCGTTGTCCGCCTTAACATAGGCGTTGACGACATCTCCATGGCGAGCCGGTACATCCCTTCGTCGTGACAAAACTAGTATCGCTTTGACTGCTCTACATATTAGGACTGCACAAATGTCAGTGTGTAGTCGATGCCAAATAATTGCTCGTTCCCGCATGCACGTTGACAGATGCAAAGCTCGAAAGCTTTGCATCTCTCAACGTTACCATTTGCGTCGAACTTGGTCTTGAAAAGCCACTTGTTGTGCAAATCATACGATGAATAAGGCGATATCACTACCTCCGCACACCGTTCTTCCAATGAGTTGACTCTTCATCGCCTCACCAGCATTCTTTGGATCAAATTCAAATGTCATATTGACGACTCGTTGAAGCTCTTCAGACGGTACAACATTGGTCTTGTCATTCTACGTCGACTAGGACAACTGTCGGTAACGCGTCCATCCAGACGACCGTTCCCTTTTTCTGTTCGACGGCGCATGGTTTTGCCCTTCTGGTCGACTTCCCTTCACGAACCTTGTTCTGTCACTTTCTGCTTGTTGTCCAATGTTCCCTGTACCGGAATGCGGGGTGACCACCACGATTCAATCCCATATAAACTTTGTATCCCTTCGCCTCGCCACATTTCCTTGATTACTATAGCCGCCTTTCCACGTTCACCGATCGACTTGTTATCAGCATCCTTGTGTACTGCACGTGGTGTCTAAAATACCACTAAGTCACTCAATACAGGTGTCCTTTTCACGAGCATATTAATTGGGATACATGTCCCAGGTTTGCGTTGGTAGGGCTCCTATACACACAGTATACTCAGCCGCATCACTTTAAAACTTAAAGGTAAACCGCTAGCAAACAGCATGCTTCAAACCATGTTCATGCTGGCACGGTGCATCTCATCAGCCTGCCCGCCGCTGGCCTTGTTATTTGCCTGGCTTGCTTGACGTTTGATATCTGCTGTCTCGATCTTAAAGGTTTAATTACTCCCCGCGACCGTCTTGGTCACCGTTATTTATTGGGCTTTATCAACTACAGATCCTACTATTGTCGTGTATTTCTGGCAAGAAAGGATGTAGCTGCCCAATTTAAACATTTTATGGCTGCGTTGTGCGATAATTAACTGTCGAAATTACGGTTTACGCACTAATTGAGGTCTGGAATACAAAATTCTGGTCGCTTCTTTGTTGGCATATATTTCCGCCGATGAAATTAATCGGCGAAATTCTCCGGTGATTGCACTTTTTCGTTTGTTATCCCTAACGCAGGCCAAACAACCTGTTCCTTTATCCGTGAGTTTAACACCAAAGGCAGGGTGTCGGACTATTTTGACAATTGCGTTGTAACATAATGACCGAGATGGCTGTGACATTTCATCAAGTGCCACACTGAACATCCAAATCGGATTCATGTTTCTTTTTTGTCAGCACAGCGATGATTCCATCCAAAGATAATGGACTTTGCGAAAATCATCATCGTATACTTGGACGAAAAGTACATTATCTTTGCAGTCGACGTGGACGATAGGGCGGTGGCACGCGCGTAATGATTAGTCTTGTCCTTGAATTAAAGTTGTTTGCTGAATTGACAGCGTTTACCACGTTTAGACCGAGATTCTTTGTGCACGCTCAAAGAAGGTAGACTGTGCAAATTAACAAGAGTTTTCCGCTTGACGTCGACAAATTCCGACCTATAAATACCCAGTCTGGACAACGTCATAATTCTCATAAACGGATCCACATAATAATGACGTTAATCAATAAAAGATTGGCCGCACCTCCACCCACGCGTCAGTAACAGCTGTCAGGCTCATAAATATTCGATCCAGCTCCGATGAGCCGCTTGACCCGCCGTGAATAAAGTCATAAATAAGTCGGAGGTAATTTTGGTAAAATAACTCTGAAGTAACCTTTGCATTGCATGCTCGAGGGTTTAACTTTCTCGACCCCAAGATTCGACCTGTTGACGTGTGCCGTACCCGCAAGGTGTTGTTCGAAAACATCCACCTTAATATCCACGGGCACACAAAGCAACATGCGCGCTGAGAAAAGCCCCCTTGGCAAACAAACTATTTGCCTCATTCGAAAAACCTACTTGCAAGTCCATGGTATATAGTTATTTTCTATCAAATTTCTTTAAGGCTGTTTTTTTATTATCTTTCGTCGGGCACCTTTTCAAGTTGACAACTAAGGTGCGCAAAACGAGGGAGTGGTATAGATAAACTTTCGATCACGTCATGTCCATATATGCATGGTACAGGTGCCTGTCCCATGTTATAATGGACATCTACACGAGCTGAACGAAGCGCTAGACCTTCTAAGCGGTCATCGAGCACTCAAGTAAGTAGCTGGTGAAATATTTGGCGTCCTTTTGG
Source organism: Bremia lactucae (assembly GCF_004359215.1). Classification (NCBI taxonomy): domain Eukaryota; phylum Oomycota; class Peronosporomycetes; order Peronosporales; family Peronosporaceae; genus Bremia; species Bremia lactucae. The sequence continues at coordinate 2,454,286 of NC_090617.1, forward strand.
GAGAATGCATACGCTCCAATGTCTGGAAACGGATACCTGTTCGGACTCTCAAAATCGAAACAAACATAATTGACTTTGCGGAGTCCTTTCAGTGTCATCCCGCTTGTCCATATTGGGAGAATTCTATCCCCCCATCCGTTAAGACAGTCCTCGCACATACCCAGCATATTATCTGCTCATCGCTAATATGAGTTGATCGCAGCGGTGTCGACTCGTTGTAGTCAATAATGAGCGACAGATCTGCATCCTCACTGCGATAGTGGGATAAATCATTAAGTCCAGTTAACAGCGCGACAGCAGCGGCAGAAGCTATCGGCGTTGTAACGGTGGCACTAGGCAACGGCGGCGTTTTATCGCTGCGCGTGCGCTCGTGCGTGGTTGTGTGGGTGTCTTTGCAGACGACCTATCCGCTTTGCCCCTCTTAGGTGGCATATCAGGCGCTGTGTGATGTCACAATAAATGTGCACACACTGATTGCTAAAGAATTGGTTGAGTAGATAAAAGCGGCGCGACATGTGCGGCTCGCTGCCCCTCTCTCATCTAGTTGACGATTTTACAGAATGTAAAAATCGTTCTTAAAAAGGACTAGTGCTACCAAGTATAGGCAGGCGCTACTATAGCAGACACGGTCTACTTAAGCACACGCCTTCAAGCACAGCGAGGGAGCGGTTTGCTTGTCTTCTCTCACGTGCAGTGAGGTGCTTGGTGGGCCCCTTAGCGACCTCACGCAACGAACTGAGTATCTTAGGACAAGTGTCGTCACGGAAGCGGTAATCAGCTTCAAGTGCTCACTTGTTAACTAGGAAGTAGTTTTAAGACTAATATTAAATAGAATAAAATACAAAGCCTTTTTAACGAATCTATAGGTGCCATTTCTTCAGATGTGCACCTCAGCGAGGACGACAATGTTGCATTCGCGTGGTAAGGCCCCACGATGGCTTACTCGGAGCTTATAGCGAATGGCTAGGCGTATCCTACAATGCGATCTTCAAAACAAAGATTCGCGCCATGTATTTGCCGCCGAACAACGAACTGTTACTTCAGGCGCGCTTCTCTGGAGAGCGACAGGCAAAGCGATCCCTGCAAGAATTTGTGAAGGAGATGCGCTCGCTGGCGGCGTCCAGTAGTGTGGTCCGATACCTGAATACATAAAGGTGCCCACATTCATGAATGGACTGCGGCACGGCCTATCGCGACAGGATAGCTGACGTCGACGATGAAAGAGGCAATCCAATTTGTCTTAGCTGAGGAGCAACCCTTCATCAGTGCCTCAGCAACAGCTTGGAATAAGCCGTTGGCCGATAGACTGGATGCCACTCCTATGGAGTTGGTCAACGCACACGTTGTCTCCACAAGTGCGGCAAGCGCGGCCATGTGATGGCTCGCTGCTATCGCTGCTATGCCAGATTCACATAACGGGATGGTTAATTACTTCATGTGGAATATTTTGACCTGTGGTTCACATAGTCACCCACCCTTGTGTATGCGATGAACAAAGGTTTCACATTGGAAGGGATGACGACTAGCGTCATCCGTAATCCGAGGTATAAAATTTATTACCCTCGCCAATGTAGGCGGGCGGAAATCATTTCAACAGTCCTGTTGAGAGCCTCGCTCCGAGTCTGCTCTCGCCTAAGCTCATCCTGAGTCTTTGTGACGGACTCCGCCCCAGCTTGGCTGTGTGCATCGGATGCGGCCCTTCGCTGTCCGAGCACAAATGCCTCAAACTGCTTTAACTTAGCAACATGTTGCTCAGGAGGACTGCCCAAGAGCCTGGTCAGAGCTTGCTTGCCAAGTCCCTTCGCCAACTGCTCTGCCTCCTCCCGATGATATTCGGAGAGGTGTGGTAAATGAGCATGATCGAGATTGAGGCCCTGCTGGTGCTAAAACGCCCAGCAAAAGGACTCCTTACCAGAAGGATGATGGCAAGAATCAGCGTGCAAGACGTGTGAGTTCTGCATCGTACACTGAGGATACGGGAAATGCAGGAGCGCAGTAGGGGCGGGATGCTCTACTCTGACGCTACTCCTGATTCTGATTTATCCAACAAATGAGCAGCATTTTCCCTGAGGTGTCGAACTTTAGGACCTTAATCTTGCTAGTCTATAGCGCTCGATTACGAGGCTATGACGAAGTGATGACCCACCTCGCGAATTCGGGTGCATTATAGAATCTTGTGAAACTACCAGCTCTAAGAAAGAGGCCGGCGACGCACGAGTCACTTTGTCAGGATGGCAAGCGAGAAGTGGCGACCGTCGTTTAGTGAACGGCGCGTTCGTTAAGTCTGAGGGAGTTCAAGTCGAATTCGCCTTCAGTTCTAGTGAATTCTCCTGTTGAGGAAATTTAGAGTGCTAGGTATGGAGAGTCCGTATGACCTCATCCTAGGCATGTCATATTTGGCAAAGTACCAATCATGGATAGATGGCGTACACGCACAATTCCGAGCTCTACGCTGGACACCGGAAAGGATGTGCTCCTGCGAGAGGCTTATGCAATTGATGTCGTGTCTTTCTCAGTTGAGGTTGCGTTGAGATGTCAAACGTCACCAGTTTCTACCCAGAACATAGAGCTGGTGTAGTTGAAAGTGTGCCGACAAGAAGTCAGGTGACACAAAGTCCTGTCCAGCTCGGAGAGGCTGGAGTAGTGAATAGGACGACGACAAGTAGTCATGCGTTCGAATGATCTGCACAGAGCCGAGAGCCTCATGCGGCTGGAAGGGGTAAACTTTAATATATTTATTCAGTATTGTTATATGTTTCATCCCAAAGTAGCCAAAATGGCTGGGGTATTAGGGACGCAGCTTTCCCAATTATGGTACCCAAGCGTTAGCCGAGAGAGCAACGGTACCCATTTCCAGGTTAAAGGTCGTGGTGACTCGAAAACGAGTACCCGACAGATAAGGACGATCAAAGGTACTTCAAAATGAGTGACGTTTGGATCATTCCCGATCAAAGAGGACGGGCCTTCGAGCGAAACGTTCGGGGCCGTCGAAGACAAGATGGCGGAGGCATCCTCAGTTGAGGTGCTCCAGCATGTCTTGAGATCTACCGAGGAGATAGTATGTCTCCCGGATATGTCGTTGGATCTGTTTCTATCCGAACTTAAGGAAGGAAGATCCAAGAGGTAAGTCGCACCAGTTCCAGACGAGAACTTGGTGAACTAATGTTCGTCGTCACAATGGATGAGAGCGTCCTAGAAACGGAAAAAAGAAGCGAGTCGCTGCTCAAGGCTGGGGTGCCATGAAAGACAGCCCGTTATATTAACATTTTGTGGAAACCCGTGATATATTTCCAGAAGAAGTGAGCACGTAGGCTCGGTGCTGACGCATTACGTGAGCCACCATTAGGTTAAATGTCGCCGGTGCGTTTTTAAACCTTGGCCATCACAAGCCACTTCTAAAGCATAGCGCTTGAGGTGCTTACTGCCGCTTTGGCTACATCGGACTCTCTCATGAGTACCTGATAGTAGCCACCTTTTGAATTCAAACGCGGAAAAGTAAGTTGACTTTCCCATGGAGTTCAACAAGACATCTTCCGCGGAATTGGCGTTGCGCCGGTATGGTGGCGGTGTTCAGCTTTTTGTAAAGCGTGAACCACGCGTCATCCACCTGTGGCTTTTACGCACACAGTAAGTCGGGCTGCAGTAAGGCGACTAGCTCCCACGCACATGTCACGCCTTGTCTCGCTTGTCAAAGAACTCATCGATACAATTGACTTGTTCTTCCGGCAACGGCCATCGGTAACACAATACTTGGTGCCAGGTTCCAAACCAATCTCGTGCCCGATGCCCCTATCGGCCGGTAGGCGGCTCGACCATTACTTTGACGATGCATTCGTGCAAAGTATGGCCGAGAACGAACTGAGCGATATAGAGTCGCACAAGCGTCATTTGAACGCTCTGTTAAAGACTCTGGGTGACTCTTAATTGTACGTCAACTTGCAAAAGTGCGTCATAGGGGTCCCCGCAATCGGCAGCGTGCTCATGCAGAAGAATGACGACGGCGTTGACTTGTCATCTCTTATGAGTTCTGGCTTTTAAAAGCCGTGGAACTGAATACCATGTGCATGACAGGAGCTACTTTTAATTAAGTATGCTCTTATTTAGTTTTGAGTGCACCGAAAAGTTTGTAATTTATACGGATCACGCATCATTCCGGACCGAAATTAACTCACCGCCGCATAGAATGGCGATTTGGCTTACATTCTTCTCTGAATATTATTGCAATGTTTAATAGAAGTCGGGTAAGTCAAATGTCTTGGCTGGCGCGTTACCGCGCAGACCAGACTTCGAGTCAAGACACCAGGAAAGTGTGTAGTGCTAAAGCACAATTTCGGCCGTCAACGTTGGCAGCTAGAAGACATTCCACGTGACGAGCTCATTGGCCTCTGAATTAAGAAAGAGAGCTACAGTCAGGACGGCCATTGTCGCCTGCTGCTGGATCACTTTGGTAGACGAATAGTAACCCTTCCGTCGCACCTGAAAGCTAGATCAAATCGCTTTAGCTACAGCGATGGCCTGTTATGGAATCAGCTGTCACCTTGGAATCCTTTGAGAATCTATGTCCTTCATGACACAGATCCCAGGTTGAGGATACTTCACAATCTCCGAGATGCACCATTGATTGGACATCTGGGCCGTCTAAAGACATTCTTACGAGTGTCAGAGGTAATTTGGTGGCCACATCTATATCGATGGATGGCCAACTATATTCGCTCCTGCGCACATGAATCCTGCACCGTCCAGTAGTGCGTAACTGAAGCCGCTAACAATTCCAACCAACTGTTGGAAGTCAGTAAGTCTGAACTTCATGTTTCGCATGCCGTCTGACCACAAGGATCGGACCGGGATCGTCGCCTTTGTAGACAGAGTGAGCAAAATGGTGCGTTTAGCATCATGTAGCATGTAGCAACACGATCTCAGGCAAGGAGGCAGCTCTCATGTTCCTGGATCATGTGTATCGACTAGTCGGGATTCCGGTGCCATAGTTTTGGATCAGCATCTGCGTTTTACGTCGGTATTTTGGCGTCATGTTTTGGGCTGCTGGGTAGCAGACTCCATGGCAACAGCCGATCATTCCCAGACCGATAGCAAAACAGAATGTGCCTATCGAGTCGTGGCGGATGTATTGCGGACAGTTGCGACACCCAAGGAATGGAGCAAGCAATTGCTTTTCGTGGAGTTTGCTATTAATAACAGTGTCCATGCTAGTACATTGAGACAACATTTAACATTAACTGAATGCGCCACCTCGGACGCCAGTCTTGTTTGTGCGCAGCCCGAGGGGGGGGCTCACTACTCTCGGCGCGAATGGGAAAGAGGGACACAATTAAAATACTTGCCGTGGTGACCCTTCCAGTTTAGCAGTGGTCATGATGTCAGTGCCAAGCCACGGCAAGAAATGCCTGTGCTTCTTGACGATAATGACGTTTCGTTTTTGACAACTACGTCCTCTGACCGACCTCTCGATGGCGTCATAGGTGAGTTTGATGCTAAAAGCGTGAATGAGGCTCAACATCTTAAGATTGAGCGATTCGCCATGACACGATAAGTCCGTCACGAGATGGCAAGCGCACAGGACAAGCAAATTCAATATGCGGACCAATATGGTCGCAGAAACAACGAATGCTTCAGAGAGGGCGACAAGTATTATTAAGTATTGCTACCCAACCTAAAAATGCAGTTTCTAAATTACTTGTGGTACTGCGAAACTACTGCCGCGTTTCATCGGGCCATTTACGGTGGTTGAGGAGGTTGTAGACCTAAATTATAGGCTCACCCTCCGCCGTATCTAAAGACGCACCTCGTCTTTTGCGTGTGTCGTCTGAAACGGTATGTTGATCCTCAAGAGATCATATGTCTCCATCCGTCTAAGGAGACCGAAGGTGACGCCGATAGTGAGTCGAGCATCGTTTTGGGGCTGATGGGGAAGATGAAAAACTTCCAGCCGAAAAACTCCTTCCACTTTGATGTGGACTCAGAGAGCAAGGGTATTGCGCGCTTGACGCCGGTCTCTCAACACCAGCTTATAGAAAGTTCCAGCTGAATTTTCAGCTTTCGTAACCCTGGCTATCCTTTGAGCAAAATTCGTGGAGATCCGAAGTCAGTCGCGAGACTCGACCTTCGAGATACTCGATCCGTCGTTCAGCAGAGTTTCGCGGCTGAATGGAAGCCGCGAGAAGGTGGCCGTAATCGCAACTCTTATTGGACGCCGTCTGCATTGGTGGATGCTGCTGGAAACCAATACTTCCTTGTTGGAAGATTGCTTGCCCACCGATCCATGCAGCAGAAGCTTCAAATTCTCGTCCAGTGAAGAGGATACCCCGAGCGATATCTGAAAAGGAGCACCAGCTGTCACTCCGCTAGATACAAATGGACTAGCCGGAGCGGCGTGATGAAAAGAAACAGGGGGTACAGTACCGTCCATGATTTATCTCACTCGCAAGCGAGCAAAGTTAATTCGCTGCGACCATTGTTTGCCACATCGGGATGTGGCTGGTAATGGCGCAGGCATTCCGCTTCGTATTGGTCGGTTGATTTATTCGAACGCAACACGACGGGAATCGGGGAAACACGGCCAAGAGATTATCCGTTAGCCTTCCATGAACTGTAGATGTCATATAGTTTACGTGCGTCTATAGTAGCGCACTCTAGGAGCGACGCACTAGTTCCATCCGAACGAGGCTATTCGGATGGAGGTGGCATAGGTAGTATACCTCCAGTCACGTAGCCGCGTTCAATACGGCTGAATTGTGACACCGGCTGGACACTATCACGTGCCATTGGTTGAACTTCATGCTCAGTGTCTTCTGCGTCAGATCAACATTGTGGTGATGGTCCGAAATGACAGATGCTGGGTTTATACCCAACTGACAAGCAACTGCACCTATATGGGCAGTACTCTCATGAATGGTTGCTGTGCAAGCTAGCGCACACGACGAGACAATTGCCTCGTTGACGTAAGGCAAGTTTGCCTTTGCAACGTTGGGCATCTCCGTATTAAGAGCTTTAGGTAAATTTTAGATGAACATGTAGCGCTATCACCCTTCCCTATTAGCTCGCTGACTTCATCACCTTTTTGTGGTGATGGCAGCGATATAGTCGACAATAAATGACGTATCTACATCCCCACTTTGTAAGTGAGATGGAGGTTTGTGCCCAGGTGACAGCGCAACAGTAGTAGTTGCTTTCGGCGTTGCAACCGTGACACTGGGCGATGGCGGTGTATTATAGCGGCGCGTACGCTTTGTTTTTGGTTGTGTGGGTGTATTTACAGGTGACCCACCGCTTTGCCCCTTCTATGTGGCATGAAGAGCTGCGTGATGTAACCATAGCTAATGCACACACTAGTTGCTGAAAGAGCGTATGAGAGAACTGTAGCGGCGCATCGTAGGCGGCTCGCTGTCCCTCGTTCTTCTCCTTGAAAATGTTGAGAAAAAATGAAAAATCGTTCTTAAAAAGGAGATGGTGTAACGGGCTAACTGCCTTATGTAGCACCACCAGTAGCATGCTTACCGAAGTGACCTTTACGATCTCTTCGCTCCTAGTGATGCATATGCTGACATCACCAAAGTTATCGTCGTCCATGGAGTCATCACATTATGACTCCGCAACAAAAAGGTCTGACGAAGTGTCAAACAACTTCAACATCATGCCACGTTAAAATTCGCCGGTTTAACGGATGTGACCCCAATTGATCCGGAGGCATTAACAGTTGCCACCGAGTAGGGCGATGACGTCGACTCGGCCCATTTACCTACAATGGGAGTAGCAGGTGACTTGTCACTGCCACCTGCAATGGGAGTAACAGGTGACACCTCTAATTGGAGTAGGAGGTGACTTTTCTCCACTGTAGACGCATTAGCGTCTAAAGTTCGCGTAAGGCACCTATACTGAATGGGATTGTAGGATTTTGAGCCGACATGTGCAAGTTATGATCTAATTTGAATGCAATGGATGGTGGTGCACCTGAACGACCTCGTCCTTAAGCACTCTCCCTATGTAAGAAGGCATCCAAACAAATGAATTTATTGTGATATAGGTGAACCTTTTCACACTGCATATCCGTGCGACCTCGACAAGACAACAGTATCACACGCTCTGGAAGCATCTTTTAACAGGCTGGTCTCGCGGTGTTTCTAGAGAGAAGACAAAGACATTCTCCTAAAGAATTTTACTTGCCAAATGTTTGCGCTTCTGCTAACGGACAACAGATTTGCGTTTGAACGGGTGTTGATATTCGAGAATCGATGCGATTTCTCAAACATGTACGAGAAACAATAAATCCGATTAGGTCTGTCATGCAGCCGCAGACTGCGGTGCAGTCTGCAGCTGCCCATGTTTGACCACGTAGATTTAATGGAGAAGAGTCCGAGGCTGCTGCGTAGAGTTTCAGACTATTTGAAGCAGATAAAGGTCTAGCTGGAACATTCGCACCGCTAAAAGCTGCATTGAGCCGTGCAGCTGCCAGCTTTGCTCCCTCACAGGCGACGTGGATGAGTTTCGACACCATGCGCAATCAAAAGTTGGAATTAAATAAAATAACACGTGCTACTATACAGAGAGAGAGATAATAGTACTCTCTTTCACTTTACATCGGTTCTCTTATAGAAAATAGTGTTACATTAACATTATTTCCTACAAGAGAATTATAAAGATAATTTCTTACGAGAAGAAATAAATAAAGAAGTTCAACATATTTTAGGCCACTGCTATATGTACAACCCCCACTTTGCTATTTGTTCACCCTCTCGCCTTCAAGCCAATCAGAACGCATCACAATATAAATGCACCCCGTGTCCCTAAGCCAATCCGAACGCATCAAAATATAAATATTTCATAGCTAACCAAAGCCTGGATATTTCAATCTCAATGCGTTTTAAAAACTTCAATTGGATCGATGACATGGCATTTTCCTGGACCGTGGCGTCAAATCGAGGGTTTGCTTAAAAACATAGAAATGGTGTTGTCGCCCTTGTTTGAAATATAATTGGAATTGGTTATCGATCGAAGCAAGTTACAATTCTTACTACTTATCAAGCTCGGAAAATACATAAAAACGGCTTCTGCAACTTCATGTCCCCAGTGCAGCTATCATGTGCAAAGCACTTACTGTCGAACGCTCTCAAGGTCAGCTGAATGCCTTTATACTGCTATTGATGGTGCGCAGTAAGCCTGTGAGGAAGACTTCCAAGACGTACGTCTTGCTTCGACAGCTTTCTCTTGCGCTCGTGTTGAACTCTAAGTTGTGGGATGCCGTGCAATACTAGAGCGTCGCGGGAGCCCAAGCCCTTTGTCTCCAATTTGCCTGTCAGTCGGAAACCGCGATGATGGAAAGGGCACGAAGCTCGCGCTGGTGCCAGTTGAACGAGTGCGTGCAGCCGCATCTGCAGTAAAGAAGCGTCAGGCCAAAGAAAGTAACATTTTCTATATCTCAAACTACCAGCAGCTGAAAGATGTGGTGGCAGGGCTTCAAAATTAGATGAAAACTGCATTTTTTTAATAGCGTCGTTCTCAAGCTCATTTGACCTGGTCATCCCAACATTTATGAGCTTAGGCGTACCACGCAAGCTATCGTAGAGTGTCAGTGGTAGATTCTGATGTCTCGATTGTGTCGTTTTCTTTTTTCGACGCACATTTTTTTCTTCTGCTTTGTGCAACTAAGAAAAATTTGTACAGCAAACGACTACAGGCTGTCATTAGCAATGGGACACGGAAGTGCATTTTGGGGCGGTCTTGATGCAAATATGACATGTTTCTCCTCTCCGCTCTTAGCCAATTGACTGCCTTTAATGTGATGCTCACGAACTTGATACTTGAAGGTCGGGAGCGCAAGTAGTGAAAGGTGCCCCGTTACGCGCCCCGTCGACGAGCTCGAGCGGTTCTTGTAATTACTAAGACCTTTTCGAGGCCGACGGTCGGTTGATTCCGCAGCACGTTTATATTAAATTAACAACTGAAAAGGGCTGAAAACAAGAGTCGCAAACAAGTAGCTGCCTTTCTCTATGTAACGTCAAAATGGGGCTATTTTCGTACATTTTCGCCCTGCTTCGTAAGACTTGGTCCATAGCTGTAGAACGCATCAAATTACACCGTTTTCATCAGTAGCGGTTGGTGTTACATCGTTCTCATCAGTAGCGATTGGTGTTGCAACTGAGGCACTACGCGAAAAATACGCGACGAAGCTCTCATTGAAGAGGAAAATAGTATCTCGGCATAGCTGACCGGATGTACTAATCAACGAAAAAAATCGAGTCAGCAGGAAAACTTTTGTATGCTCGAGAAGCAGTGGTCCACTTCGTGCAAAACTTTTTTGGGCTTGAACATGTGGATTCATTATCTCCTGGGATCTTTTCCTTGCCGAATTAAAGGAAGGAAAGATCCACGAAAAAGTCACACCAATTCCAGAAGAGGACTTGGTGGACTGTTGCTCGTCGTCTACGATGGACGAGAGCGTCCTAGAATGGGACAAAAAAGAACGATCCGCTGACCAAATACCGCAACCTTTGCCCTCCCGCCACCCCAGACAGTCATATTTAGAAAGTGATTGCTCAGTCTAAAGGCGACACCAAGCGCGTGTCCTCGATGTGAAGACTCGGATTAAAAGATATACTACCTAATCCTGGGAGTCACTTAAGACGGATCAACATCCTCACTGTTAAAGTGGAATGGATCGAAACCCGTGCGCATCGCCTGTGAGGAAAGCAAGGCAGTGGTCAACGATTATCTTTTATTAATTTTGACTTAATTGTTCCAATATTACTAAATTTGGTAATATTCACGCAATAAGACATTCTTTCTAATGATTGATTGATTAACGTTTAAACAACTCCGCCAATTGTTACAAGACACGATTAAGCGTCGCGCAAGGAGGCGCATTGCACAGTTAGTAGTAGTATTTTAAAGCCAGTAGATAGAAGGTCATATGAAAGAACTTAATATATTAATACAATTTTACTTTTTTCTGTATTCTAAAGCATTAGAATTTACCTTTAGTAGCTAGCTAAGAGCTCCTAGCTACTTAGAACCTTCCTCTGCACGTCGAGTTCGTAAAGTAATCGAGGATCCCCACCTTCACTGTAATCAGTGCAGGTTGACTAGTACGGTTATCAGTACAGTCCTCCCCTAAGAAATGTTCCTTCGAAAACTTATAACCCCGCTAACATAGGATTTGACGTCAACCGTGCCCATATTACAGCGAATGTATAACGACGCCATAGTATATTGACATAACTAATAACCTCTAATAAATTTTAGGAAAGTGGTCCACTGGGACTATAAGCTATTAGATGGAGGACTGTACTTTCAAAGGGCGCCCCGTTACAGTGGGAGTTTAATTATTTGATTTTTTTTGCCTCAAGGATTTGCTTGCTAACCAGGAGTTTCGTAACTAAAATCTGTATCTTCTTTATTCTATTGCGTACCTCTAGTCGTTGCGCTTTGCATCGGCTTTTAACTTATGCAAGTGTGTGTATATTTACAACCACGTGCGATGGACCTCTCGGCTCCACCTTAACCGAGTATTCCACAATGACTTTAAAAACCGCGGTCCAAACTCAGCCCACACTTTTTATTGCAAAGCATAAGAAGAATGCTTCGAATCGCCATTTGGGTACACGTGCTGTCGCTTTCGACAGTGGCGGTGTCACTTCTGAACCGTAATTTTCAAGCTTTGACTTAAAATTTTATTTTTTAGAGAATATAAAACATACCAGAATAATTAATAAATAAAAAAGATACCACCTATGTATAATATACGTACGAGTATACACAAGCTTGGGATCATGAAAAGATATACTACTCTTGATCTCAGCCATGAGGCAGAGAAGGTATCATGAAGAGATATGGATTGAAGGCGTTCTTATTCATAGAAATTTGTCATAAGCATACGACGGAATTTTAGCATGCTTCAATCTAGTCACGTAATCAATAAACTTTCGAGTTAGATTAAGACTCTGTAAGACTGTTCCATTTACGTTTTTTGCTGTTCAGACGATATTTGACACATTTCCTGTTCTGATTATTGGATGATATTTAATGCTGCAACATGTATAATTCTGGCATGTTGCAAAACTTTGATGTCCCACCCCTGCAACCTCTTGCTGGCCACACATCGACGATTGTGGTTTGCTGCATATTTATACCAGCGATGGATAGCGACGACGTGCAACAGCAAGCTAGCAGCTTCTATGTTACGCTAATAAAAGCGAACTTGTTCAAGCAGTTATGAATACAATCGAAATGCAACCGTCCGTTTCGTGTTGTGTCAAGCGATAAACGGCGCTACAAGGTAGTGTGCACGAACATGGCTGTCTCTTCGTTGTGCAGTTTGCCTTTTCGCATATATTCAGCCCTCCGAAAAAGTTTGCAATGCACACCTGTCAAGTATCCGGATCGTCCAAGGCGTCGTGTAAATATGAGACTGCGAAAATTGCTTTAAACCCTGCAATCAGAGATATGGCCATTTCCTCTGGCAGGAAAGTGACACCCGTGGTGATCCGATTGAAGTTAAGGAACGAAGTGATTATCCCACCTATATAAATTGCTTTTGCGCTCTCAAGAGGTTGAAACTTGAGTTATTCGGAAGCGACATTGATCAATACAGCCTCATTCCATCCTACTTAAATGAGCTGAAGATTCGAGGTCACGAATTCAAGCTTGATGTCGTAAATAACAAATTTAAGCGGCTATGTGTCATTTTTGGGAAGGTCTTCAACCATTTAAGCCATACAGTGAGCGTGGGAAAGCCGTGGACGGGACCTCTATAAAGACGTGAGTCGGTGGAATTCTCCTTGTAGCGTGCTTTCGAAACGGAAACAACGAGATCCAAATAATCGGAGTTGGGATCGGTGGAGAACGAAGATAACTGGACCTGGTTTTTGAATTTCTTACTCTTCCACCTACAGCCAGCCCCAGCATTCGTCATATAGGATAGGACAAAAGACTTATAAAAGCTATGCAGGCGTCATTACACGTCCCACACTTTTGCTTCCGCCATTTGATGATGAGTTTTAACAAGATATACGAGTCCAAGGCCTTAAAAAAATTGCCGTGAATATTGGCTCTTTCAAGGACAACAGTGGAGTACGAGAAGGTGGTAGCAAATATCGCAAGTGTGAACAGCAGTGCGTCGGCGTGGCTTCAGGAGGTTGGTCGTGAAAATGGTCAACGGCTTACTCTTCATGCCCAAGATAGAACACTTTGACGTCAAATAACGTGGAATATGTAAAGAGCGTGCTGAAAGGAATTCGGAGTCTTCCAGTCGTCGACTCCTTGATGGAAATCAAACGCTACGTGGCATGCAAGTGGTCTGATAACGTCAAGAAAGTGAGAGAGTGGGGAGTACTAGCTCCATGTGCATCGCGCACGGTGGATATAACATTGGCCGTTGCGAAATGTGGTGAAGTTGATGAATGCTCGATCTTTTGCTTCATCGTCACAATTCGTACAGGATCGGGGAATATCCCGGTGAAGTTTGGAGTTCAATTTTGTGATAAAATTGTACGATGCTCGTGTGGTCACTTCAAAAGATTTTGATCGCCTTGCATTCATGCCCTACTAGCTCTGAGGCACTCCAAACAATTGCCCGACTTGGTCACGTATTTCCACAAATCCTGGAAATCATCAACGTATGCAACCGCCTATCTGAAAGATCCGAAGACAATAAATTGCCGATTCTGCTTAAAGTTGTCCTTACAAGAGGTGTGCGCAACGCTCCATCTATTCTAAAAAAGAGGGCGCCTAAAGAAGAAGCGGATGCCATTACAACAAGGAGCTGAAGGAATTGAAAAGCGCCAAACTTGAAGTGCGGAATGTGCCACCAATTTGGTCATAATCGTAGGACTTGCCCGGGCAAGGACGCACGATTGTATGCTTCGTTTTCTCTAGTACATAGTGCGTGATAATTAGAGGTTATTCATCCAAAACTGGTTTTCCTCTCCACAAAAACAGAATACATGTATCAAAATTAATGCGAATAATTTAAGACAAGTTTTTAATTTTCTTCGTTCTATAGTAAAGCTAAATAGCAACGCCTTCAATCATATTTCTTCATAGTCCCAAGCTTGTGTATACTATTACGTATACTATACATGCGTGTATTTTTTTATTTATTTATTATTTTGGTATTTTTTTATTTTTTATTATTTGGTATATTTTTTAATCATTAATTATTTTGGTATAGTTTTTTTATTCCCTAATTTTTAACATGTACCCGAATACATTTCGTACAATCCATGTGCACAACGGGTATGTTTCAAAAATGCTTGTATTAACTAACTTTTATTTATAAGTAACTTTTTTTGATTCAAATAATCTTATCTTCAATTTGTCAACTAATTAGCAAAATGTCTAGTTCGATTGGTTGCCGTTTAAAATATTATTCTTATTTAATTGAAGAAAGTGATGATTGGTTGAATGATTTCATGTTCTACGTCTGTTTTGTATTTGATTGGTCTAGAGTCTTTAAATATCAAGAGTTTTAAAGCTTCTCTATCTGTCGTAAGAAAAAATAAAATCCTCGGATGTATTTTATAGAAAAATATGCTTGATTGAAATTTATTAAAGTTGGGTGAAAAGAGAGTTGTCGAAATAATCAAAGAAATAAATTGTGTAACAATCAGCATTAATGTTCTTCGAAAACAATTTCATTGCAACCATGAAAAAGGCCTCCAACCTGCATGCGGCCAACGCCATCAGTGTAGTAGGTAACTCTATGGCGATTCCGCCACGTATGAGCGCTTCCAATGCCGTAAGTTTAGCAGGAATGAGCCAGCTGAACCAGAGGAATCTGAGCCACGTCCGCAGCGCAGCCTACAAACCCACATTACCCATGGTTGGAAGCAGTGTGGTCCTTCCTAACGCCAGCACTGCGACAATTGTTTCCAACACAGCGGGGGAAGGTGCTTTGCAATTATCCGGCCGCTGGTCGCTTGACCGAGAGGACTCCGACTCAACTAATGATTACCTGGAGGCTATGGGACTGCCGCTCATCGCTCGACAAGCTGCAGACAAGCTGGATCTCATGGTTATTATCAGCCAGACGCCGGGAGACTTTATGATTACACGTCGCACGCGCATATTTACTGAGACCAAGCAACTCAAGTTTGGTCAGGAAGTCAATGTGAAGAACAATCTCATTACAGTCACAGGCAACGCGTCGCAAATTGAAACTGTCACGCAGCTCGCAAGTTTCCGTGGCATACTCACAGATATCCGCACACTTGACCCGCGCGGCCGAATGCATGTGGAGCTCACACTCACGTTACCAGACAAGCCGGTGGTGATTATCAACCGCTATTTCAAGAAGACAAGCGACTCTACATCTCTTGAAAACCTACCTGCATTCGACATGAGCCTTGAAACCTCAGGCGATGTAAAACGCAAGCGTTAATTAGTGTTATTGTATTATTCGATTTGAAAAAAAACTCTTGATTGGACTGGTAAAGGCGGAGCTTCGCTGCCGTGGATAGGTGTGTGCACGGTTTTTAAGGTACTGATTCGAATGTAAGGCAGCAGTTTATTACTTGAAACTTTACAATGACCACATTAGTGTTCTATAATTGGAACTTTTAAGGCAAATGGCTGTTGTGACGTACTACTTGGTAAATTCACAAAAAAGCTCGCGCTGTTTGTCAAATGCATCAAAGCGCTTTGCTGCGTACTGGAGAAAGTCAAAGTCGATCTTGGAGTGAACAGTCTGAACAAGGGCCCAGTAGCCCCATAATAGGTGCGATGCGAGCGCATAGCGGCTGACAACTCCATTTAACGCACGCAAGAATGCGTTTAACTCATTGTTGGCCTCCAGTTGAGCCAGCAATTCGGGTGCCGCTGTGCTCATATACCCCTTAAAAAACGCCATTTGTTTTTCAACGCTCGGATACAAGGCCAAATCCAACTCAAAGCCACAATTCTCACAAAAATGATTGGCAAAGTCAAAGCCGCGAAAATTGTAGCCTCCGTATTCATAGTCGATGATTTGCACGCGGTTCCACTCTTTGTTGTGCAAGATGTTTCCGCTCAGCAAGTCGTTGTGGGAGAATACAACATCTGATGCAAATGCTAAAGCCTGTTTCGTAGTCTCGTCCGTGTTGAGATTGTATATAAGATCCCTGCCATTGCAATTCAGGGCCGAAGGTAGCACGGACATGAGCCACTGCATCTTCTGATGTAATCTTGCAAGGTCTATCTTCTCAAGCGTCTTGTTCTGGAATTTATCTTTTAGGTCACTTTGAATCGCCAGCTTTTCAAAGCAATTCATTTTGGTCCACAATACAGGCGCACGATCTCCTGGGATCTCCATAATGTGCATCGTACCCAGCTCACGGGCAATCATCCTTAAATAATTAATGGGTTCGGTCTGGCCCATATCTTCCGGCTTAAGCGGTCTTGCGTCCAGCCATCCTTCAATGCGTCCATTTGTAAAGCAGCCGTAATATATGGGAGCAAATTTGCGTTCGGACAGCAAAGCAAATACCTCTGCAACACAAAAATTATTGCTTCGATACCAAAATTTGAAAAGATCAAGAAACGCACTGTTCTCAATGTTACGGTCAATAAACATTTCAGTATTGTCACCGTACACTCGCACAAGGACCGACTGCAGGAGGCGTTTGTCAGCACAAATAAATAGTGCTTAGAATCCCACGGAACAATCTCTCTGCACCTTGTTATCCCAAATAAGGCGATATAGACGATTTGTGATGCCGCCGCCAATAATTTCAACCGAGATATCGGCATCCTTTGCATTCTTCCTGTTGAGGCAGACACGAGCCAGCAGTATAAAGTAAGCTCAATTCTCTTCAAATATATGGATACTATCTTACCATTTCGAGCAGATCTGCTTAACGACGCACTTTGCGTCGTCAAATTCTTCGGCACTTTCAGCACCGACCACGTAATCGAGGCACACGTTAGCGTTATTCAAGTACGCGACTACAAATATGCAGTGAGTTGGCGGGCTTCTTCGAGAGGATTATTGCCTTACCTGGTCCTGGCATGGTTTTTCGATCGTATTAAAAATATTTTAAGGGTGCCTATGCCTGTAGCTGAGGAAATTTGAGAACTGCTTGTGGAGATAATTGAGTAGCTGGGTAATGTGAGCGCAGAGGTAGGGGGGAGACGAGCTCAGATCTACGCATAAATGAAACGTCGCTTCTGTAAAGAATTCCAAAATTTGAAGATTCTTATAAATTTGGACACTTTGACGAGCATTTTTTGAGTCCGTGATTGGTAAAATACTTTGTAAAACACAAATGAATAGCAGCTTAGATTGTAAAATTTCATATATTCTCGTGACATCTATTTGCAATGAATGCTTTTGATCGCTTACATGGTGAGCGAGAGTTTGGGGCTTTACTGACCCTGCGTCTTCGAGGACGGTGTATGGTAGCTGCAAGAATTAGTGAGAAAAAGGAAATAAATTTCTTGTAGCGGCAAGATAAACGCTGATACATATATTTGGTTAGGTACAATATAAATGTTTTGATAAAGATTAAGCTTCTAAGGACAAAGAATTGGTAGATAACTTGCGCCTCATTAGCAATTCTTCGTACTTGACGTTGACCTTCAGGCCCTGATCTTTAGAAAACTTCAAGGATAGTAGCGTTTCCACAGCGTTCAAAGCCAAAGACTGCGCACGGCAAAGTTGCGTGCGATTTTTACGAATACCACAACCTGAAGCAAACAAATCGCTTTTTATGTCGGTGCTTGCCGCATTTTCTTCATTAGCACGATCGTAAGTGTATAAAACTTTTGTTTTCGGCTGCTGGCTAGAATTTTTTGAAGAAGTCGAGTGAAGCAGCTCTACTTCGCGTAACGAAGGTTGTGGCAAGTGGTGCTGGGAATATTTTAAAGGCTTGTACTTCAAGCCATTTGCATTGCCTGCATTTTTCGTGATCTGACGCACGACTAGTTGCGCTGCATACGACAACTTTAAATTATGTAGCGAGTCATAGACATTAGCAATTCGTGCTGGATCCAGATCGCAAGTCATTCTCGTCAGTGGCAACTGACTGTAAAATGTATTAACTGCAGCTTCAATTGCATCGGGTGACGAAAATGTCAAGGCAAGACGCTTTGCGCTGTGAGCAAGCTTAGGGTCCATTAGCACACGAAAGACATGAACGAGATTGGATAGTGTCAACGCATCCACTTCCAACGGTTCAACACCTGCTCCGGAAAGAACTATCGCTTGGCCCCACATCCGCTGAATTAAGTTTCGCGGGACCACACAAGCAACTTTTGCAGCTGCCAAGCACATTGATGTGATTGAAGGATCTCCCCAGTGCACAGTGGCATGTACGTGCGGAAGTATTCGTTTAATAGGAAAATTCTGATCAATTTCAAAGACAGCGTCGTTACCACTGACGAAAAGTGCGGCATTTTTGTTACTGTTTTCGTAACCTTGAAACACAACTTGAACGTTGGCCTTTCGAGCAGCCAACTCAAGAGTTGATACTAGATTTTGTACGCGATGTGTATTCCAGTCACCACACTGAAACCCAAAGTAAATGAGCGGTTTCCTAGTAGAGCTCGAAACGAATGAAAGAAGCTCTTGTTCGATAGCATCTATGTCAGGGTCTTGAATTTCGCTCTCTTGTAATTCAACGAAGCCGACAATTGATATTTCACTACCCCAATCGTGAGGCTTTGGAAGAATTGCAGAATTCCATAGATATGTATGTGGGATGCGCCACTCTGCAAGCAAATTGTTCGCAATACTTCTACCAATTAAATTCAGAGAGGAACGAAATTCATCTAGAATATCATGCAAGCTATTCCACAGCATCGTATCCATCACATCATACGAAGCCGCATTTGTAGGTACATATCGATGCGGTCGGTATAGCTTCATATTCGGACTGATTTGATGGGGAAACGCCTGTGTTCGCGAATGTGGATTGCAACTGAAGCAGTGCAATGGTATACCTAGACGCTCAGCCACGATGGTCTGCCCAAACAGACAAGGGTGCGCAATGATAGCGTCTGCACGAAAAGGACTCTTTGCTTCCAAAAGATCGTCATCAACACATGCCGGCCATAGCGAAAACACGAGGTCGCGTAAATCATCCATTGGAATAGGCGATTCGCGCCAGTGATTTAACGCGCTGTGAGCATAATTTATCAAATGGGATTTGTGCTGCGGCTGTTGTTGATTTTGTTGATGTAAGTACTGCATGAAGCTTTCTGTTGTTTTAGCATTGCCTCCAAGTGGGTAAAACTCTAAGCCAGCACCGAGGATACGCTCCCGGAAACCGCCGCTAGTCGCGATTCGCACACGGTGCCCATCCGCTTTGAGTCGCAGCCCAATTGCAACATATTGCTGGACACTTTCTTCCCACGTGCCGGTTGTCAGCATGACAATATTCATCCTTGGCCGCACTTTACGAGCCAGGCGATCATTTATTTTACCTTTCTTTTTAAAGCAAATCTCGTCCTTTACTTTACGAGCATTGTCGTTTAGTAGTAGGTCAGCAACCTTTTCAGCGCTAGCAGAAGGAATGTTGAAAGTGACACTTTCATTATTTGCAGCTTTTTTGGAAGAGGCAACGAAATGTGCAGCTTCTTCAGTGTTTTCCATGCATACCGCGTTCGATGGAGCGTCTTTTGAAAGTTTATGCTCATCGTCATCTTGAACGGTTTGTTTATCCATGAGTGCCGTAAATCTTTCGATTAGCTTGCTTTTTTCCTCAAGCGTCAACTGAATAGTAACCTGTGTAGACGGTAAAGCATTACCGTCACTATATCCATCTACTTTCGCATTAATGACATTAAGAATCTTTGCTTTGTCCGTAATTGTTGCGCTCTTTTTCATTTCTTCGCCTTCACGAATGTTATTGTTGACTCCACTTGCAAGATTGTCAGCAAACATTACCGTACCTTTAAAAGGACTAATAAGTAATCCGCTTAATCCTTTCGCCAGACCAATAATAGCGCCCTTCGCTCCTTCTTCACTATATCCTTCCGCAGGCTTAACAACCACGTCTTTTAGACCCGATGCAAAGACATGAGCAAATGCGCCTACTCCAGCACATGCGCCTTCAAGAATATTTTTAGGTCCACTAGCCGAATAATTAATGTACTTACACTCCACAATATCATCAAGGGAGTTTTCAGGACGAGACACAACCACAGACCCACACTCATCGCACAGCCTAATTTTGTCTTTCTGACTCCACACTATTGCAGCTCTTCCACAGTCAAGATTACAACGCATTCGATGCAGAGGTAAATGGCGATAAAAGCTTTTTAAAGCTTCACTAACGCCATCTTCCCGTTTTAAAAGTTCGCGCATTGCGGACGCACGTTTTCGAAGCTGCGGGCTTTCCAATGCCTCAAAAGCAACCTGGAGTTTTTCAGTTGTTAATTGTGATATTGGGCAAGGCTCGATACCGACCTTAGCCTCAAAGACAACGCGCCCCCAAAACGGCTGGTCTCCAAAAAAAGGCACGACGAATGTCGGTTTTCCAGCAAGCAGCCCAGCTGCTGTGGTGCCTGCTCCACCGTGATGCACTACTGCCGACACTCTTTCCATGAGCCATTCATGTGGACAGCTTCCAAGAACGAAAATATTATTCGGAATCATGACATTTTCTGCCATATGACTCCAACCTGACTGAATTAATACACGAACACGCGCCACCTCTGCGGCTTCAATAATCATTTTAGTAACATCCTTTGGATTTTGAAGTATCATCGATCCAAAGCCTACAAAAATTGGCTTAGGACCGTCATTTAAAAAAGCCTCAAGTTTTGGCGAAGGTGTGTATGAGGAGGTCAGACCATTTAGCTGAATTGTCCCAACAACATCATAAATATCGCTCCAATCCTCTGGTTTAGGAACAAGGCGAGGACTCCACAAAAACGCATGAGGTATTTCGAGGTCTAGTAGGATATTGCGCCCGCCGTCTCGTTCGCGAATCTTGCTTAGCTGCAGCGTATCGCTACGAAATGCGTTGACCATTTTTTGTGTGCCCTGCCACATTAGGAGATCGACCATTTTGTAGGACAGATAATTCACGGTCTTGGCTTTGCCAGTGTATAGAATGTTCGAAAGCGGATGTGGGAACGCCACTGTTGGCACCCACGGCTGCGGAAACATGATATGAAGCGGTACGCCAAGGCGTTCGGCTACATGAATATGACCGTACGTGACAGGATTTGAAATGATGGCTTGTGCTCGAAACTTTTTGCCGACAACGCCAGGTCCTCCGCCATTTGGGTCTGGCTCGGACACAGCTGGCCATGTTGAGAATAGGATCTCCTCGATCATTTGTATGTTTCGAGGTACGTCTTTCTGAAGTGTTTCCAGGTTTAAAGGGATCAAATGGCCCCCTGTTTTGACCATGTAAGCTGACAGCTCTTTAGGGTCCCCTGCCAGCGGATAGAACTCGATGCCATGACTCGTGACGAAGTCTCGGTAGACTGCATGAGTTGCCAGTCGCACACGATGACCGTCGGAGATTAGTTTCTTTGCGATTGCAATAAACGGTTGCACATCCCCGTGAGTGCCCACAACCATGATGCAGACGGACAAGGGGGGCACGTGAAATTTGCCATGTTCTGTGCTCTGTTTTGTGCTCTGTTCTGTGCGATTTAAGTGGTCATCACAACGCTTTAACTCATCAGATGGATCTTTGATACCATTCTCTGAATGCCTTTCATCAAAGTTCATGCGGATATGGCCCTTGTGGTCAAAGGCTGCTACAGCTTGCACCACGTCCGCGAGAGACGTGAGCTGGCTTCTGTCGGGTGACACACACTGACGCTCATTTTGAATCTTTTGCAAGGTGTCAGCGAGCGCTTTCTTCCATAACTGTAGATTCAACAGCACGTTGATTAGCATATATAACACTTAAGTCACCGCGATGATCTTACCTTGTGCTTCTGCTTGTGCTCAGGAGTCACGTTGTGTTGCTTTTGTTCTTGATCACATTTCTGAGGTTGCATCTCCTCAGCCATTATGTATTACCTCGGTAATTCGTTCACTACTCACTAACTATTATTTGCGCGATGACACTAAGGTTAAGTAGCGATTTGCTTGACCTCTTTACAGCGCGGTTAGAAGATGCACAGTTTTGACAATCCGGAATAATCCTTTGGAGTACAGATGATCTGCGACGTGTGTCAGATAACAATTTCCCTCGCTTCAGTGTCAATGCGCGAATTTAACATCGTTTCTCGATTATGCTTAGGCTCGTGTCCGCCGCTGGAGCTCTAATAGCCTCCATTCAATTCATCAAGGCACAAACTCAGCTTCACGAGAACTTATCAAGTCCCGAGACTGAAGATTCCGTTCCTGTTCTCACTGTACGTACATTGCAAAATGATTTGGTTTCTCGAATTTAGGTAATGAACTTTTTGATAGGACGCACTGGTGGCAAGCACATGGATGGACCATATGATGCCCTCAAAAGCGCTTAACATCTCAGACATCACTCTGCTCTTCACTAGAAACCCAGACTGGGGTGTTATCGGCTCTGCACTAGAAGACGCTATCGTGGTCACGTTTCAGTGCTTTAAGTGCTGGGGCATCTTCCTTTTGTTAGTGGCAGTGCCCATAATGCAAGCGCTGATGTTGGTAGGCGAAGCAGCGCTGCCACACGTGCTTACAGCCACTAAGATGGCTGCAAACTATGTGAGCGAGATGGACCCGTTGCATCAGGCATTTATGGCTAGTTCAGTGCTTTTCATAGTCATCTGTATTCGCCAAGGATACGTGCACAAAGCGAGAGTGCAGTACGTTCGCACGAGAAGATTGCTTGAGCTAAGATACCGAGCATTTGTTGCCAGTTTAAGCGCTAAATGGCGCGTCGTTGCCATTCTGTTGCCTCACATTCTATTCTTTGCACTAAGCTACGAGTTTCTGTATTGGCTACCAAAAATTTCGATGGATATACTAGGCAGTGAAGCACTCTTTGGATTATTTTCTGTGGGGTACCCTTTGGTACGCTCGATTGGAGTTATAAGACGCAAGCGACTATGCCCTCAACGAATCGAGGCGACACCAGGAAAGACAAGTAAACTGATGAAAAAGTTTGAGAAAATTACTATTCCAAACTACGAATGGAGGGCGTACGAAGCGTGTCTTAAGTATTGGGTTACATGGTCGGTAGCCGTTTGTGTGGTCGGCATGATGAAGCTCTGCTTGCCGGCCTTTATAGCGAATTTTTTTGTCGTGCCACTTCACTTTTGCAACGTATTTCTCATTTGGATGCACTCTCCATTTACTCGAGGTGACATTGCTCTATACACGCTGCTTAGTCCACTTATCAGCCCATACGCCAATCGACTTCATGAATGTGAAGCCACTGTCAACGCAAAGGCCGAAGAGAAGACGAATTTCCTTATCCGCATGCTAGTTTCGTTTCGTGTGGTGCCAGAGCAATATGTGTACTTAGCAAAAGACTTGTGGTCACAGGGCCCGGCGCTTTTCGGACTGGTTTTTATGTTTACGCCAGGCTTTGTTGCGTCCCGAGGCTGTTCCTTTATGGGCTTTGGTTTTCCCGCTTATGTCACGATTGGTGTGCTAGCCGAAAAACGAACTCGACGCTACGAATGGTGGCTTGCGTATTTCAGCGTAGCCGTGACAGTTGACTACCTACTGACCGCAATCGGTCGAGAGATCGGGTGGCTACCACTATTTTATCACATGAAGCTTTTGATAATGATGTGGCTCCAATTCCCGTATTTTCAGGGCGCGGAACGGATTTTTAACGCGTGCTTCAAGAGTGTCTTTATAGATCAGAACGCAAAAACTAATGAAAAGAAAGGGATATGAATTTATTATTGGCTACTTTCTGACTAGATAAAGCGTTGCAATACATTCCAAGTGGCAGGCTGTGAGGGCATCAATAATGAATTATATAGCCTCATGCACGCGTGTCAGGACGAATGCCACCCACTTTGCTCTTACTATCGTGTCTCAGCGACAATGTCCTTGCGATACAAATTGCACAAAATTAGTTATAGGTTGTGGGTATTTCTGCATACGATGTCATGAGCGATGGCTTAGCCTTCTCACGACCGTCATGAATGGGCTAATGATATTATGTAAGCGCTCAGCAGCCTCTTCATCAAAGGTTTGGTCTACCACATCTTGGCGCTTGCCCTTAGCTTAGCAAAGCCACCAAATAAGTATATCTTAGAGCAAGGATTAGTATTATCGAGCCATTTGTGCCTAAGGAAAAAAGCCTTTTCGGATATTTCCTGAACAAGAACCGTACAGAATGGGCAGAACACGCATGAATGAACATGTTGGGGCTAACCCTGCTGTCATACATGGAGCAGCGTACTTGTGCCTGATATCAATCGTGTTATGAGATGCAGGAATCTTTAGAAGCGCATTGACCATCAAATAAATTCTTCTTAGCAGTATTTATTTATTGTGTCGCTTCAAACGATACATTAGGCCAAAGCTGAAAGGCAATTGTTTCCGCGTCTAACTCTACAAGGCAGGCAGCTAATATTTTCATCTATGTGGGCTTCTCTGCTACCATGATAAGACAACGCTTCACAATTTCATTAATTTTATAAAAATGTTACTATTTATCGATATTTTATCGGCGAAGGATTACTGCGTGCGTGATCGACAGTTCGAGCAAATTCTGTTTGTAATTATTGTGTGAATGCTATCAAATTTAATATAATGTATAATTTCAACACACTGAAAACGGCAAAGCTCTTGTCTCGATTTGGTGATAAGAATCGCTGCAGATCATCAATGACGCCGATGTCTAGATTGCAGTAATTTCAGAGAAGGAAAAGGATCGAAGACGAAGATTGGCGTTGACGATTATCGGCCAGTAGCGTGTTGATCAATTACTTGATGGGCATGCGATTGCCTTGCAGACAATTCCCAATCCCACGTTACTACTCCAAAACAAAATTTTCTTGGACAAATTGACATTGGGGCATGATCAGGTCTTGCTTCCCCAAATTTTCTAATCTTGCATTTAGAGGCTTACGAACGTTTAATTGACGACTCAGCTTTCGCAATTCGTGAGAATGCCATTTCGGACTACCTAGAGTCACTTAGCTAGTATATTTTTCCGATCGAAAATTGGTAAAATTCTCTATTAAACTGAGAGAATAGATTTAGTGACGCAAATTTGTTCCGATGAAAATTCAGATGGGACCTTGCGTTCACGACTGTTTAACGGAAAGAATTCAATACTGAAGTCTATTTAATGGCGAAATCTTAAGAGTCTATGCGAAGCAACATTTAATGCAAAGACTCTTCTTGATGGTAGTTTGCAATGTCAGAACGCTTAAGCTTTAGGAGAATTAAATAATGCCGATAGTGACAGCTTGTATGCCAACTTGAAATTGTAAGTTTAGTAATTATGTCAATGCATCGAAGGAAACATCAGCTATGTGAAAATCATTCAATCAAAAATTCGTTGTCTAACGGGATGATCCGACACCGAAACTTTTCGCATTTTACAAATGGAAGTCAAATGGACACTGGCACTGATGGTGGTGGCTGCAATTTTTCTGTGTTCCGGGAATTTGTGCATTATCGCATCTAAGGTTGGCGGTCTTGTACCATACAGCAGCATCACAGTTACATTCTTAATCGAGGTGCTCAAGCTCGCATCTATGCTTGGAGCCATTGTTGTGACGAAGACATCTATTCCCGGTCCTCTTCAATTAAAAAAGAGCTATTTCTACGCAGTGCCTGCACTGTTGAATGCAGTGGAAGGCAATCTCACATACATTGTACTGCGCTATGTGGACGCAGCAACGGTCTCAGTGCTCTGGAATCTTAAGATTCTTTTAACCGCCATATTATTCCGCTATGTGCTGAAGCAACCGCTGTCGGAGTTGCACGTATTAGCAATCATTTTGCTGATTTTAGGAGTTTTGACCAGCCAATCTGACCGCTTTCGACAGATTGGCAGTAACGCGTCCGACGACTCACAGAGTTTAGTTTTTGGTTTGTCAATTGCTCTGATTGGCCTGACGTTGTCGTCATGTGCGAGCGTGTTTGCTGAGTGGGCACTGAAGCGGCAAGCGGATTGTCCATTCTTGTGGCAAAGTGTGCAAATGTATGGCTTCGGTGTGCTGTTTAATGCACTGGGACTAATGCTGGTGGATGGAAATCGGTTGTTGTCCGGGGGTTTCTTTTACGGCTACAGCTGCTGGACAGTGGTCATTGTCGTTGTGAATTCTATTGGCGGTATCTTTATGGCTTGCATTCTTAAATATTTGGATAATATTGCCTGCGTGTACTCACACTCGATGGCGATGATGTTTACTACGCTACTGTCCATCATTTTCTTTTCCTTTTCACCATCACTAGAATTTGCGTGTGGGCTTGGTATTTTAGTCATCTCGATGTATCTGTACCATCATCCACTTGCTCAAGTTGTAAGAGAAAAAGAAGCGTCTGTCAGCGATACTAGCAGTGAAGAGGCTGAGAGCCCATCGGTAGCTGTTTCATCATTACAGCTTCAAAATCTTAGAGAATATAAGGAGGTACCAAGCCATACGAGAGTACACGTCAAAGATATATCGTGAAATTAGGCTCTACATGAGCAGCAGCGATGAAGCGTTAGCACCTAGACAACATTAAGCTTAAGGAGTCTTGTAAAGCACAAACGTTCTTTTGCTCACTTATTGAAGCAGAATGTGAAACAATTTTTTTTTTTCTTGCGTCGTTCTCAAACATTATAGCATGCCCGTTGATTTTTGCGTTCGACGAATTGTTAGAGCCCGAGTATTTTCTACTGAGATGTCTTGCAGTTTACTATTGAATGAGCTCTACGCTGCGTCTTAGAAGGCCTCTGAAGCTAGCCACGAGCTTGTAAAAGTCTTCGACAAGCAGCCAAAATTTAACAATCTCATATTTGCTGTTTAGTCGAGTAGCAAGCGCCGCGTTGCATCCCATGTCTTCTCCTTATATGCAAGTTGGAAGCGAAAGACAGGAAAGTTCGGTACCATCAGCGATAACCGCTTGCATCGTCGACCCTATATTTAAAAGTTGTTCCCACAATTAGCGCCAGCATGTCTTTTTCTTCATCATGTTTAGTTAGACTACAACGTGCATTATTAACCCTTCCTTAATTATCACTTCCGGCGCCGTTTCACAAAAGATGGCTACATGATGCAGTGGCTACCGAAAATGAAGAACTACGTGGGTATATCATTTATTCGACTTAATGAGTAGCCTGTATGTGCGTTCGTGTTCGGCTCTCACTTGCCACTGCGCTCCTTTGCGTGCCATAAAAAGCCTCAGGGGCAAGTCAAATGCCAGCGCTCGTTGGGTACGTCGGCAGTGGAGCGATCCTGCGGTGAAGCAGGCTAAAAGGGAAGGGCTACGCTCGCGTGCAGCCCTTAAACTGCGCGAGCTTAACGACGTACGTCTCCAGTAGTAATTACATGCGGCAACGATTTGTTTATTATATCTATACACGGCAGCGCTTCAAGCTTCTTCATCGTGGCGATGTGGTGCTAGACTTAGGTGCCGCTCCTGGCGGCTGGACTCAAGTGGCGGTAGAGGCGACAGCTTTCAAGCTTAACAACACAGAAGGCCCACCGCGAGTTGTGGCCGTGGATTTAAAGTCGTTTGACCCCGTAAAGGGAGCGGTCATCGTGATAGGAGATTTTCGGCAGTCAAGTATCCGTGAAAAATTAAGCGAAGCCTTAAAGGGCCGCAAGGCTGACGTCGTACTTAGTGACATGGCTCCGTCCTTCTCAGGCACGTTCCTTGCGGACAGTCAGCATCAATTGCGACTATGCTATAACGCTTTAAAGATGGCTGAACTTTACCTCCGACCGGGTGGCAACTTTGCGACCAAAATCCTGCGATGCGACGGTTCTGAAGAGTTTCGAGCCGAGTTAAAGGCGGCATTTCATGTTGTCAAAGCCATGAAGCCACCATCGTCGCGACCAGAGTCAACGGAAATGTTTCTTGTAGCAAAAGGATATACTGGCCCATTAAAGGAGCAGAAAGGATTGTAAAAGTGAAACAAATGGATGTAGTCTTTAAATCTCTGGCTCGAGCACCGCCAAAGCAAATATGCACAAGATGTTTGAAACTAATGTCAGACACGACAAACTAAATCACCGCCAACTGAGACGATTAGTTAAGGTCCTGGCCTAGTCGAAGCGCTAGGAGCGTATCGTTGTACTGGGCAAAAGCGTCTTGGATGTCGTCCTGGAGCTGCATGGCTAGCGGGATGAGCTCAACGTTCACTTTGCCACCGATTTGCGCCGACGCGGCTACGCGTGGTTGCAAGACCTTGACAGCGTGGATCATTTCCTGCAACTCAGTGTCCTGGCGGACGTCACCAGCAGCGTAAATAATCTTTTGCAGCAATTGGTGCACGAGCTGCTCCACCTCTTGCAAGTCAGCATCGTTCAAAGGCTCCGCGTCGGCAGCATTAGCCAACGCTTCGCGCTCTTCCTCTTCCCAGCGCTTGCGGGCCTCAGCATATGCCTCACGCTCGCAAATGTCTTGCGTACGGAGCGTGAGGTTTAAAAAACGGTCCAAGTGAATATTCAGCAGTGCATCCGGCATCTGCGTCAACACTTGAGTCATGTAGCGGTTCATTTCCTTTTCACGCTTAATGATAAACTTTTCCTCTTGATTCTTGCCCATCATTGACGAAAAGGGGTGGCGCTTGGGAAAACGAGGAAACCATGGAGCACGCTTGCCACGTCGTCCAGAAGCTGCGGCTTTTAGCTCCTGATGAAGCGCATTAAAGTCATTGTATCGACCACCTACAAGCCAAGCGGTTTTCGATTGCTCCAGAATATCACGGCCCCACGTTACACGAAGCACATACTCGGTATACTCATCGCCCCAATTCTGGTCCTGTTGCTTGCGGTGGCCCAGCATTGTACACGTCAAAATACCTCCTTTGTACGGAATTGGAGGACCGGTAGGAAAATCTTGAATCTTTTCCACCGGGTTAATGAGATTCTCATCATCAGCTGACATTACTGGACCAGCAGGAGCCTCTCCACCTTCACCAAACAGGTCGCGACCAGCCTGAGCAAGCTGCTCTTGGCGCAGAGCATCCCCCGCGACAGCTTCGCCCTCAATCTTTGCATTGTCGCCAGCCACCCAACTCATGTCAGCGTTCTGTAGTGACTCCTGACCCACCATTGCACCAGCAACACCCATCGAGCCAATCGCGCCAATCTGGCCAGCCTGACCAGCCGATGCTTGCAGTGGCTGCACCGATCCCAGCATGGCAGGTCCACTTCCAGCAGCACCAAGGATACCAGGCGCACCGAGTGCAGGAGCCGTACCCAGTGTACCAGCTAGAGCTGCCTTGCGCTGGGCATCATCGTAGGCATTTAGCTTTCGCAAAGCAGCAGCCTCGGCATCGTGTGCTAGAGACGCATCTTGAGCAGCAGCAGCGGCATCCTGAGCAGCCAAGGCGGCAGCTAAAGAGGCAGCCTGCGCACGCTCCACAGCCGCTTGGCGCTTGGCCTCTTCGCGGCCGACAGACCGACGGTAGGCATGCTGAATCGCGGTTGCTGCGGCAGCACGTCGCAGCTCCAGCTGGCGTTGACGTTCTCGCTCATCTTCTTCCTCTTGAATGCGGCGTTGGCGCTCTTCTTCCTCCCGCTGAATTCGCAATTTCTCCTGCTCGGCAGCAAGTCGTCGGGCCTCTTCTACAGCTAAACGGGCTTTGCGAATATGGTGCAGGCGTTGCACAAAGTGACGTTGCGCTTGAATGGTGTAATACGCCGTCAGCCAACGTTTCTTGGCCGAATTTTTTTTCTCTGCTTGAATGCGAGCAGCTTCCTCCATTAGCCGCTTTCGCATCTTTTCGTCTTCTACCTGCGCACGACGCTTTTCTGCCAGTTTGCGGCCAAACTTACCACGGACAATTGACTGAATCTTCACTGCTGCCACATTCTGCTCGGCATTTTTTGCCGACATGCGCTCCCGAGTTTGCTCTAAGAGCTTTTTAAACGCGTTTGAAGCAAGGACACCTCCAATAGCCATCTTCCAGTGCTTTTGAGCCAAAAATTTCCGGCGCATTCTATGGCGGTGCGCATTACGCTGTCGGACAAAGTGCTTGCGAACGGCGTACATACGCATCACCGCCTGCATCTTAACGACAGCGGCCTTGCGTCGTCTAGTGTCTTCCAGTAACCATAAGAACGCGCGCTGTGCAAGCACTTTTGCCAAAGCGTAACGCCAACGACGACGTGCAAGCCACTTGCGGAGACGTGCGACAATCCACGGTCCCATTTTCTTCATGTCAACCTTTAGCAGCGCGTCCAGCAGAGCAATCTTGCCCGTTTTGAAAAACACCTTGGTCCGTCCAAGTCGATAGGCATCATTTTCAACACGGAACGACCACAGCACAGCCTCCGTAAACGTACGGTCATTGTATGCATTAAACATTGGTGTGACTGACGGTGGCAGGACAGGTTTGTAGATACGGCAGATCTCCTCGTAAGCCACACGAGTTGGAAGCCCCACTTTAAGCAGCTCACATGTCGCGAGCATGCCCGAGCAACGTAATTGATCCACGACATACCCGTGGTCAAAAACTCCTGGAGACATTGTCGGGTTGGGCTTGATACACCGAATAAAGTTACAGCGTGTTGCGTTAAGCGTATCCGTAAGTTCCCGCATTTGGTCGCAAAATTTCGCCGAGACACTCTGTTTATGCTGGTTCATAGCCCCCCGGTCTAAATTAGCCGAAAAGAGTTCCTTAATGAGCGAAGATTTACTAGAGGTGACAAAATCTTCGAGATCCTTTGGAATCGTATCGTTATTCTTGTCAATAAAGTTGCCAATAGTATACGGCACACGCGTTGCAAAGTGTTTAACAATAAATTCGTACTTCTTGTCCTTCTCATGAGGCGGTAAAAAATGCGAATGGGCCGCGTGTGTCTTGTGAAGTGTGGCATTCCATTTAGCGTCTGTCGGATTAGGCATCCTGGCTTCCTGGTCCAATAGCGGCAGAATACCGTTTGGCTTTTGAGAAATCAAGTCGATGCATTCGCGATTGTCAGGCCAAATAATCTTGCCAACTTCAATTCCTTCTGCAGCAAACAATTCCTGCTCTGCAATAAATACTTGCTGATTAAATGTAGCTTGCAGGGCTTCGTTGGCGTAATTGATCAGCAATTGTTCAAAGTCATTCTCCTCAAATGACTCAAATCCAAAGATATCCAGTACACCAATAAATGGTAGTGAGTTGTCGCCGTGGCCAAGCGAGCTATTAATTTTCACCAAGATCCACTTGAATAAGTGATTGTAGATGGACTTAGCAATAGCATCACGCACGTAGCTTCCTTCTTTTGCAGTCCGCTTGATTGTAAAGTTTTCCGTCCGCGTTGAGATCTCGCGCGTTGTGATAACATGTAATAAGTTCGCGCTGTCCACGCCGAGTAGCTCCCCGCACGAAGCCACGTACTTTTTCGCCTCTAAAGTCACTTCTCCAGCGTCGCCTTCGGCTGTTTCACGGTTAATCAGCCGAATATTGCCTAAATGTAACAAACCCGATAGCACCGTCCACACTTGTTTCTGGAGCGCAGCGTCGATATTCACAGACCCAAGTGCGCTTGCGACTTCATCAAACAAAATCTCATCGTCCACATTCGGATCTGATACACAGCCACTTTGGTTCAAGTAAGCAAAATTATTCACCGATTCCAATTTCAACTCTTTAGCCAAGGCTTGGTTGGCTCCTGATAGCAAAAAGTAAAAAATATGGAAATTGCGTTCGCCTGGAATTTGCGCCACGACTCGGAATTTTTCGAGCAAGTACGTCTCGACAAATGCACCCGTAAGTGTATTGTCACCAGATTTGAATTGCAGCTTCATGAATTTACCAAAGCGTGAGGAATTGTGATTACGCAGCGTCTTGGCATTTCCAAATGCTTCAAGAATGGGGTTTGTGTCCCACAGTCGCTTGTCCAATTCCAGCGCAATATCCTGCTGAGCACTTTTGCCTTTGCTGGCTGCAATAGCCAAGTGTTCCCGTGACGTCAAGTATCGTAGCACAATCTTTGACGTCTCGGTTTTCCCAGCTCCTGATTCTCCAGAGATGACAATTGATTGGCATTGAGCGGGAGTGCGCAACGCCATTTGCTGGAAAGCTACCTCAGCGATGGCGTACGGGTGGGGTGGGCGATCTCCCATTTGCGTCTTGATGTAGTCCGTCACTTTCGGCTCTACTGTGCGCACCAGCGGGTTCACGGCAATCAGTACATTGGCCATGAGTGTATACGGTCGTAGATTGTCCATCTTAGAGCGCACGCAGAGATTCTCAAGAATGCCGGCCTCGTGGATGTAGTACAGACCCGTCATGTCGTCCACTACGCGAGGATTTACTTTGTACAGGTCACCAATGTCACGCATGTCGAGTTTTTCTTGGCCAAACTTGCCATTTAGTGTCAGAATCATACCCTTCTCCGGGTCTTCCGAAGGCTCGTAGCGCACAATCTCCACGACGCGCCACACGCGCTCTCGGTCCGGGACCCAGATGTGCGCACCCAACTCCACCGGTGTGTGCTGTAGCGAGGCTACAACTTCTGTGGTGTTGCGACGACGAGCCGATATCTGTGCGCGCTTCTTGTTTTCTAAGACCAGCCGCTGCGCAATGCTTAGATGCGCTTCGTCCACGGGCGCGGCAGTGTACCGCTGGAAGCGGTCATACGACGGCAGTGCACTAGACGGCGCCATCTCGACACGCGGCTTTCCCGACATGAATCTTGGCAAGCTTCTTGGTACTGATGCTCGAGGCGGTCGTTTTCGTTCTGTCTTGAAGCTTCTGTCTCTTTGCGAACGACGTAGTTACTCTCGCCGCGTGCAAGTAACAACGCGACGAAATTGTAGGGAGTCTTTGATTGTGGCTAGCGACAAGACGTTTGTGAGATACGACAGTGACGGGTTAGAGCGAACGATTGGCCGAAAAGAACAAGAAAAGAGCGGCGTGTCCGCCGGAAAGGAAGACATGATCTTAATACAAAGTGCTTTTGATTTTTAAGATGGTGGTTTCAATGTGGCAAAGTGCGAGGGGTGCATAAGCCTAAAGAGGAAAATTGAATAAGAAAAGTGAAAGTCCGACAGTCATTAGTTTCGATACATAAGCTGCTTTTTAGTTCACGACATCGGCATTGAACCTGCGATCACAAGCATCAATTCATGCAAAATTTATCTCTTAGTCGTTGCTGATGTGTTCATCAGGCCTTAATCGGCTTCACTCGCATGCTAGGACCTCACAGGCTCTTTAGCTGAGCCTTCACTGATATCTCACTCACTTGTGTATCTCTGCCATATCAGGCTAGCAACTTTTTCAGATTCGTCAGTGACATATCATGATTATTAGATCAGCTGTTGAATGTGCCTTAATTACAAGGGCTTATATTTCACTTAAAATATACGAGAATATCCAAAACTTTAACGCAACCGCATCTATTTGTCTAATTGATGAATTGTCCGTCATTACTCCAATGAGTATTTTGGTCTCCACCTTGTCTGTACCCAAGGGTGAAAAAAAAAACATTTTTTGCGAACTTCTCGGGTGTTTGGTTTAACATAAGAGAACCGATTTTCGGACAAGTTTTTTGTTTTGTTTTATTAATCACTTTTGTTGGGGTCGCCTCCTTCATCCGAGGAATAGTACTCCGCGGTCTGCATATCGCGAAAGGCGCTCATGTTGCTGTTAATGTAGACGAGCTTTTTAACCGATGCCCGCTAAGTGGGTTACGAAGCTTTGAATGGATGAACGCCACTGTGGACAAGTAGCGTTCCGATGCAGCGCTAGATGTTGCCATCGAGAACAGCTTGAGTGCTACAGGCTGCAGATTTGGCCATTGGACACCATCCGACAGCCAGTATTGCAGTGGTGTCTTCGCCTTCGCCAGCATTGAGTATCGGAATAGGTTCGTAGCCTTCTCATGCCGCGCCGAGAAAAGGAAGTCATGAAAAAGGACGTCCGTCTAGTGTCGTCAACGGGCGTAGTGTCATCAATGGGAGTCTTGCAAAGCTTGTCTTCGAGTTCACGGAAATTGGGTGGCGGCAAACCATCACCCAGAAGGCGAGGGTCGAGGAGATAGGACAGACCGTGCGCTACAGTATACATTAATTGGAAGCGGGAATCCGCGAGCTTTGTCAATTACTGAAGTCCCAGCTGGGTGATGGCTACTCGCTCATAAACAGCAGCGAACATGCCCCGGAGGGCATTAAATGCTCCCGTCGAGATTTTGGCCCCTTTTCACGCTGCTTATTGCGCGAAGGAACCTTCAATTTTTCGTGGAGAAGCTTTTAAAGCGACGTCGTAATACCAGTATCTGGTAAAGTGGCTGGGGTACCCCTCTCTGAGAACTGTTGGGAGTTTGAGATACCTCAAGATTTCCCGCACGCCGTCGACGTTTTTGAGCGCCAAGCTCAGGGTCAACTCGCGTCAAACGAAGCTTCCCGCCACTAGAAGTGGGATTAGGTGGATCTATACCCTCGGTGCGGCTTCGATCCATGGTTGCACGGTCAACCGAAGCACTGAAATATCGGCTAGACCTTTCTTCGTTGTGTGGCATAAATGCCGAACGTAACTGGCCTTTGGCCTTTTAAGCTTGGCGAAATCAAAGCGAAGCTTCCTGTTTAAACGAACATCAGCCAGATCCACAGACTCTGATATTCCAAATATTGCGGAGGCGGCGGGCCCGTTGGACCCAGTTGTCAGATGAGACTTCGTTTTCACTTCTTGTTTCGTTTGGAAACAAAACGATTCGGAATTTCCCTCATTAAAATCATCGAAGCCCCACAGGCTTGATCACATAGACGCGTCAGATACTGACCTCGCGTCATTACCTTTGGCGTAAGGTATCGCCCACGAAGAGCGTCGCGAGCAGCGAATTTCTCCGGCGTTCTCGCCGAATCACCTGAGGCCCAGGTGGCCAAACTGTAACCCTCGATCTGTTTGAGACGCTCTTCCGCACTAAGCGGAGTGAATCTATATTCACTATGAGCTTTAGCTTTCGCTATCTCGGCATCTCGACGACGATCTTGTTCCTGTGTGATGAGGATTGCCAGATCTTGCTCTTCATCGAGCGGATTCGTAATGATGTTGGACTCAGGATCCTGTGTCCTGCTCAATGCAGTTAAGATATCGTCGGACACGTTCTGGGAATGGATTTGGGGCCCGCCGACGTTCATCCGGATGCGAAGGCGTGTAAGAACGACGCTCTTTCTCCTCATCCTCTGATGGAAAGTGACTTTCAAAGTCCACCATTCCTTCATCGTCGAGGAAGGTGCAAATAGTCTGTGACTCACGCTTATTTGTCATGGGACAAAGGAATGCAAATCACAACCAAACAGTTAGCTGTTTATGTTCCAACCTCAACGAGGAAATGAATTGAATGTTGTCACTCGGTGTCAACAGTCTGATGGGGTGTGTGTAATAGGGCAGACATCGGTTGGAGAACCGTTGTTGTGGTACATTGACCTTATGGGTAAAATACCCTTCTACCCTATTCTAAAATAGGTAATTACTTAGATCCCAATTATTATGGGTAACAAATGTGGTCGCCGCCAGTTATAAATCTGGCAGCCAAAATATATTTTTATTTAGCTAAAGTAAGGTTTTTAGGTTTAAATAATTAAATAAACTGCAGCTTCCCTTTTGATCTTAAAGCGTGAAGTGCATTCCTAAGGCTTGCGCATTGATCTGTAAGAGAAAGAAGCCTTTCTAAGGTAAATACTACTGGGCACTAGTTGCCACTTGATTCTACAAGCCCCTAAATCCCTTTCATTAAGCTTCAATAGCTTGTACGACTTCCTGAGCTTTTAACCCATTACTTCTATAGAAGTAAGAGACTCTCTTAGTCTAAAGTCTTCCTATGACTTTAAAAGTGAGGTAGCTCCGCTGCAAACGGGGTGTCACGTTACATAAATATTATTTCCTGTAAGAGGATTGATAAATATTTTTTTCTATGAGCGGAGATAATTAAAGAAGTACAAAATTATTCCCTTATTAATTTTGACTTTATAGTTCAAAATTTACCAAATTTGGTAATATTGACGCAATAAGACATTAGTTCTATTGATTGGTTGATTTGAGTGTAAAATCAACCCCGCGTATCTTTACAAGACACGATTAGCATCGCACAAGGAGGCGCATCGCATAATTAGCTATTAATATATTAAAGCCAGTAGATAGACGATCCTCAATGATAGAATTTGATATATTAATACTTTTCTCGATTTCAAAGCCTTAAGAATTACCCTTAGTAGCTAAGACTTCTTCTACTCAGAATCTTCTCTGCACGTCGTGGGCGCGCGGTAGTCGAGGTACCCCGCCTTCACTGTAATCAGTGTGGGTTGGCTAGCACTGTTGTCAGTACTTCAAAGGGCGCTCCAATACACCTGGCAGCCCTTCGTAGTCCGTCCAATGGCCTACGCATGGCCATCCAACATGGATATGGTGAATGAAGAAGAAGGGAGCTTTAAGACCCTCACGAAGGCTATCACGTATCGCGGGAAAGGTTCACTCATATAAATGACCTTGAACGGAGAGCCGGTCAACGTACGAGTTCGGCCGTAGACGGGCCAGCCGTTAGCGCCATGTTGTTCGCTCTACAAAGAGACGAGCATCACGCGGCTATAGCCGGGTCATACAGTGTGAGTTTCACGAAGCCCAAGAAAAAGTAGTCTTGCTTCATCAGCAAGGCATTCCTCAATACTAAAGCTCTACGACCCATTGGTTTTTGGTTGCGTGAGGTCTTAAAGACCCGGCTCAGGCAAACATTTGAGCCTGCACGTGCGCAATACAGGGCTCGAGTCGACATTCTGGATTTGAAGCAGGCACGCGTGATATTCACGCTTATACCCAACATACACGTTACCTGGTCAGTAACATCGTGAGTCATTCAACTGATAAACAAACACAGGTAACTGTGATTATTAAAGGTCTTGCAGACGGTCCTGTCAAGGCTAACCTGTTTCCGGCTTGAACTAGAGAGCTAGACTTCAGCCTGAAACAGGCTTTCCTCCGGGTTTCCGGGGAATCATAAGCTCTAGAGGGGGGAGGGTCCAGAACCCATGGATCCCTCGTGTGCAGAGCAAGAAGCCTCACTCTCTAAACTACAACGATTGCAAAAAGGCAATAGTTGTCAGAAAATGGGTCACTGCACCTATAAGTGCATTGATTCACACCCAGTGCCTAAGAACACTGAAAGAAATGACTGACTACCCGCTAGAAACAGCGGAGGAGGCGGATCCGACGCTCTGCGAAATCGCAACAGCGAGGCGGATCTTAAGAAAAACGGTCGGGGCCAGTAGGTGCGAAGCGCCCTACTATTCCAGCAACGTCAAAACAATTTGCGGGGTTTTTGACGAATGTTGCTCCTCGCACACAATCATTGTGTGTAACTAAGCCAGGTGATGAGATTAACCTCATCGCCTAGAAATTTTAGTGGCAAATAAAGTGCCACTTAGGCACAAGTTAATTGTGGGCCGTCAAATAATATCATTCGACGCCAGATCACAGACTCAAATGTATTGAGCGACATTCCTCTAACGAGGATGACAGTACGCCTAGCAGCAGGCGCATCTGTAACATTAAAAAAACCGTGTAGATACACGTGAAAGGGTAAACAGAGCGATGATGATTTTATCGTTCTGGATTGTGATGACAATTTTGATGTCATCCTTGGACTTGTCCTACGAGTGAGTGCGATGATCTCACTTGTGGTTCACTTGTTTGCACGACTGCAGAAGACCTCAGTGTGAATACGCATCACCTGTGGAGTTAGATCTCGACGGCTGTGCACAAGCACAACAGCGTCGAAGGTCCACCATTGTGACGTGGACATAGTTATTGACGGCTGAGCACAAGCACAGGAAGCGTTGACGTTTGACCACTCGAATAAGTTAAGTGGTACGAAACAAGAATGCTTGCTTGGAAAGCAACAACCAAGAAATATCAAATGTCTATAAGAGACAGTGCGAAAGTCTCAGATCGACTGGAGAGTCGATTGTAGAGTATCTCGCTGTGGTTGCGCAGCCTCAGCTAGAGACAGTTGGGAATGATACTTCCTGACTAAAACTTGAGGGAATAAGTCACCAAGAATATGCGCTAATAAGTCCCCAGAAACCTGTAGTCAAAGGTTCCCAGGTACCTTTAAAAATAAGTTCCAAAGAGGAAACTGAGACAATAAACGTTCTGGTAAATATTGGATCAAGTGTAGGCGCTTATACACTTGACCTGATAGCGCCACTGAAGTTAACTTCGAAGATGACTCAATTGCCAACCTTCGAACCGAAACGTTCTTGCGAAATCTGCGTAGTGGCAAAGTCAAGCAGATCTGCTGCTTGTCTGAGATGACAACTATGTGGCCGATATTCGGTCCGCAATAGTATTTCCTGAGAACGAACGGGTTCTCAGTAGCTCATCGATGGATCCATGGACGAAAGTGTCCTGGATGAGAAGATTCAGATTGAACGTTTTACATCCCAATCCTGGGAGTCTAGCCGAACGCTTAGCAGCGGGCCATGTGAGGGAACCAATTCCCTCACATAGCTCTCCGACCCTAAGCGTGCGTAAAGCAACAGGAGGATGACGGAATGTGCATGCATTCAACAAATTAAACGCTGCAACAAGACAGGCTCAATCGCCGATACCACGAAAAGACGTATTTTTTTTTTTGCTGGCGGAATGTCAAAGAGTACTATCTTTACGTCAATGGATCTGACGATTGGATTCTATCATATCCTTATGCATGTACAGGATATCCCCTTCACAGCAGTAAGCACCCCAAGCGGAAGCTCTATGGAAGCGGCTAGTTGTGCCACAGGGGGCTTAGTAATGCCCCTGCGACATTCAACAGATGTGTAACTAATCTGTAGAAATCAGTGCGGGATTTCAAAACGAGTTATTTTGATGACGGCTTCGTTAATAACAGAGCCATAAACGGAAAGTCCGACAAATTAAGAACATCGTATACACGTCCGAAACGTTCGTACACTCATGCGTAAGCACAAGTTGTATGCAAATATGAAGAATTATATATTCGCCGCAAGCGAAATACCACTTCCGTATCGTGGGTAAGCACGGTGTACGCCCGGATCCAGAAAAAATCAAGACGATCACCGATTGGTCTGTGCCAGTCGATGTAAAGGAACTTAGAAAGCTCTTCGGTTTAGCGGCGTACCTGCACAAGTACTCACGCAATTATGCCGAAATGACAGTGCATCTTTCTTCTTTGTTGAAAAAATGAAAAGTGATCATGGAACGCTGATTGTCAGTGTTCCTTCGAGGATATCAAGCCAAGCTTGATGCAATCGCCAATCCTGGTGTCTGTGACGCTAGCGATTTTGCAATCGGCTGTGCGTAATGCAATATGACACAGACGCGCATAGCGCGTCGTCTGCTATCAATCGCGTCAGCTTCAACTAGCTGAACGCAATTACCGAGTGCATGACAAGAAACTAATTGCCATGAAATACGCACTGGCAAATTTTAATGTCTCTTTCTTAAAAGATAGACTGTTCATTGTCTATAAGGACCATGCCTCTTTACGCACGGTCGTAAACAGTCCACACCTCTCGCGAAGAATGGCGAGACGGTTGTCTTGTTCGCGTGTATAATTTTTCTGAGGAGTATAAACCAGGCGACTTGACGTCGTCGCTGATGCCCTTTCGCGCTGACCCAATTTAAAGCCGACTGCGCAAATTAACGGTGAGCACAAGGCCACTGTGGTTTTTAAGCCGGCTGCGCAAATCAACGGTGATCACAAGAAGTGTTCCGTCGTCAACATTACTTGACGACTTTAGAAGAGCTTATCAAGAAGACAAGGCTCTTAAAGGGTTGATGAACTACCTTAGAATTCCATTCCAATCCTTAAAGGGATCGTCAAAATTGTGTCGATCCTCAACAGATTGGTACACAACACGCAATGTATTACTGTATTACACAGAAATCCTGACCCATAGTGATTTGCGTTTATGCATCGTGTATGAGTATCAATAAGAAGGCATCGTGAACGTGAGGAGACTTATCTCACAATAAGTCGCGGCATCTACTGGCCACGCCGGTATGAGTTTTTCCGCAAGTACATACATGCTTGCGAATTTTGTCAGCGGATGAAGTCCAGTGCTTCATCCCGTGCGTCACAACCTCTGGCTGTTCCAGCAGAGTGTTGGCAGTACGTATCTATGGACTTCGTCTTCGAATTTCCCGACGGTGACCAAGAATAATGGTATTCTTGTTTTTCTGATTGTATCAGCATTATGATACATGCAGTCCCGGAACCGGTAACAGCAAAAAGCTGTGCTCGTGTCGTTGTTGACACAATATTTCGACTCCATGTGTTACCCCTGAACTTGTCTGCGATCAATACCCAGATTCACGCCGGAGTTTTGGCAATCTTTGTTCAAATAACTTGGAACACAGTTAAAAAAAGCAATTTCTGACCATCCTGAAAATATAGATAGACATAGCGTGCAAATTGTATTCTCGAAGAGATACTTCGAGGATACGTTCACTCTTTTAAAAGTTAGATCGAGCTCTTGCCGATGGTAGAATTTGCCATCAACAGTTTAGTGCACGTTTCTACAAAGCATACACCATTTTGTGAATGGCTTAATCCATCACAGATGCTCACCATGTCCACAGTGACTTTTATTCAAGGAGGCGAGGAACTCGCTCGAGCAAAGAACAATCTAGCTCTTGCTCATCATGCATTGACACTCAGATCAATGCGAACGATATTAATGTTGATTCAATTAACGTTGAAGTGGAGAAACTCAGTAATACCCATAAGACTATTACTGACGTTATTAAGATGCTGGAACTATCAGAACCAAAAACGATAATATCATTGAGAACAATACTGCTCTCATTAAAGATGAGGATACAATTTCCGCAATACGCACATATGGCAAGAAAGACAAAAACGAAACCGAGTCACCAAGAATCCCTACTTGTTAGAGAAACAGTGGTCCATTTCGTACAGGATTCCATTGCTGATACGGTGGACCGATAGAAACTGAACTCTGACATAAAGGAAGTGCAAAAAATATTTCATTTATTTTAATGATCTAGTCCTACTCTGTACGGTAAACCTACCAGAACATGTAGTGACGAATGTGGGCAGTTATAATACTGCTTAGTGTATCGGCCCGTTTCGTGTGCTGAATCGCCAAGGCAGTGCGTACAAGATCGAGCAACTCGAAGGATTCGTAAGCATCCTACGTTTTATATCGGGCGTCTCCGCCCGTACCATCAGTACGAGGCTTCTTCAGATTTGGAAGTTAACTGGCACGGTCTAAGGCCACCGCCAAAGCCTGATAAAAATCCCGAGACAAAGCATGATAGTCAAGGAACAAAGTTACACTACATCCTCTAAAGATAAGATCTCTTGACGAGCTTTCACCAGTCTGTTTAAGTGACTGATAGGTCCGTCATTTGCAAGTTAATCATCCGCAACTTGCACACTATTTTCAGCTGCTCGCGAGAAACATCGTCGACTACCGTCGCTGACTCGCGACGACGGGATCGCTCGTGATCAAGGTCCTCCCCAAAAAATGGGGGATGTGATTCAAGTCATGGTGACGACTTTGGTTCGGCGAACGAGGTGAGCCAGATTTTATACTTTGTTTCCACATCCATCGACAGATTCGATTGGTGGAATAAGTTTTCTGGTTGTAAGCTTTTTAAACCACCGCGGGGTGAAAGGGGCTCGACCGAGTTACCTCATTCGATGACGAGAGCATCCACGCTCACATAATAGCTGGGAACCTCGTTATAAAAAAACCGATGGACGTTTCAGGTCTCATTTGACAGTGCCACGAGACCCATCCTATTTCACAGAGGGTCTATAAAAACAAGTGCCTCGTGCGCTCGTAAATAAAGTTGAGGTATTCAATTCCTTTGCGTATCTCACAAAAAGATGCGTGTCCTCCCAACGAGGATCTGTAAGAGAGTGCCTCCTTAGGGGCATGAGTTCTCCCATGAAAAACAAGGTAAACCGCCTCTCAAGACAAATGGTGTAGCTTGTAGCCTGCACCGACTACGAACTGTTTTTCGAACCGGTCATGGGAAGCATTAAGTTTGTGAATCCAGAACTCGCAGCCTACGCTTTGCACATTCGGTACAAATGCTTCCCAAGCTTGGAACAAAGGAAGGACATCCTTTGTCCGCTTACAAGTGTACCATCGGTGCGGGAAAAAGGATTCGATGAACAATTCCGTCTCATCCTCACCAGTGAAGCCTGGATAAGTGAGTAACGGAACTTTGTACGGATCAGTTGTCATACAAGACCCAAGCGTTCAGTCGCCCGAAGAGGGGAAGCAGGGCTTTTTTTTCAAGAGCAAACCGCAAAACATTGCGTTTTCCGTCTCCCGTTGACTCATGGTAACGTTAGCGCGAACATTACTCTCGGACATCCGTCCCTGGTGATGCATACTAGCACCACGAATAGTATGCTTACCGAAGTGAACTTATAGATCCCTGCGCTCCTGGTGATGCATACTAACATCACCAGAGTTACCATCGTCCATAATGTCATCACATGATGACTTCCCACAAAAGGATCCGGCGAGTCAAACAAATTCGTCATCACCTCTTTGGTTGTCATTTAGAAACCGTAGGTTCAACGGCCGTGGCCCCACGGGATTGGAAGCCTTCACAGTAGCTACTGTCACCTACAATGGAAGTAGCAGGTGACTTGGACCAGTCACCTCCAGTTGGAATAGGAGGTGACGCAGTCCTTAAAGTAGACGAACTATCATCTACCGAAACATTTGTATCGCTAGCAGCTGCATTAAGCCGCGTTTCCTACAAGAGGAATAATAAATATTATTTCCTATGAGAATAAATATAGAAATACGAAATGCGTATCCTTAAAAGATTTTGACCAAATAGCTCCAATATTACAGTATTGACGCCATAAGACATTGTGTCTATTGATTGGTTGATTTACGTTCACAAGACACGATTAGACGTTGCACGTCGCACAAAGAGGCGCATTGTATAATGAATTAGTAATTAATCAAAGCCAGTTGATAGAAGATCGTAAGAAAGTACTTAATATATCAATACGGTTTTACTTTTTTTCGATTGTAAAGCCCTAAAATTTACCGTTAGTAGCTTCCTTGCACGTCGCGCACGTGAAGTTGTCGAGGCACCCCACCAGCGTAGTTTGACTAGTACTGTTATCAGTACTAGCAAAAGGTGCCCGTTACATCCACGCTTAACGATATTTATTAAAAACGGATGCTGATCGAAAAATTACCTACTAATTTGCTCCATTACAAGTACAAATTAAGTCTTTATTATATGATTGAGAATGCCCGAAAAGCTAGCA
The DNA here is from genome assembly GCF_004359215.1 of Bremia lactucae. NCBI lineage: Eukaryota > Oomycota > Peronosporomycetes > Peronosporales > Peronosporaceae > Bremia > Bremia lactucae. The sequence continues at coordinate 2,497,567 of NC_090617.1, forward strand.
GGCTTCCCGTTAAACACTTTTCATACAAGAGCAATCACTAGTTCTATGTTATTAAACATATCAAAAGAGGAAAATTTAGCATGTCTATGCTACATCTCGTCCTGCTTAACAATTACACGCTAAATGCAACGGGAACCTTTTGCTAGCACTGACAACAGTACTACTCAACCTACACTGATTGCAGTGAAGGTGGGGCGCCTCGATTACTCACGTACACAACGTGCAGAGGAAGGTTATAAGTAGTTAAGAAGTATTAGCTCCTAAGGGTTAATTTTAAGGCTTCAGAATAGGGAAAAAATAAAACTGTATCAATGCTTTAAGCTCTATAATTACGATCTTCTATCTACTGGCTTTAATGTATTACTTATTTGTTATACAATGCGCCTCTTTGTGAAACGTGCGACGCCGAACGATTGGCGGGGTTGATTTAAACGTAAAGTAACCAATTAATAAAACTAATGTCTTATTGCGTCATATACAACTTTGGTAGTATAGGAATTACTAAGTCAAAATTAATTAGAGATAATAAGTTTGTACTTACTTATTTACTCTTATTGGAATCATTTATATCATTTCTCTTACATGTAATTAAATTTATCATTCCTCTTATACGAAAAATTATTTATATAATGGGACACCCCATGACACCACCCCGCCTCTTAAACAACAGTCACTATCGTGAATGATGAAGAGTGACAGAGAGCATCTATGTATAAATAAGCATTTGCTAGACTTCATTTTCATTCCGACTGTTTATTGCGCATGGTTTCGAAAAACGTGCGCTTAGCCTGTGAAGCCGCAAAGCTGGCAGCTGCACGGCTCAGTGCAGCTGCTAGTGATGCAAGGGTTATAGTAGACGCTATTGCGTCTACTATGGGAGTTCGTCACCTCCTACTTTAATTGGAGGTGACTGGTATGAGTCAGCGTCATCGACGACTCGGTGTCAACGCTCCGTCAAACCTACGGGTTCTAACGAACAATCAAAGGGGTGATGACGAAGTCGTTTGACTCCTCGTCAGACCCTTTTAATGCGGAGTTAAGTGATCGTGAAGGTCACTGAGGAGGGACGGAAATTCCTAAGGATCACTCCGAGAGTGGTATTAGCGTGAACGTTAACATGAACCAACGTGAGAGGGACTGCAATGCTATGCGGTTCACTCTCGAAAAGAAGCCCTGGTTGCCCTCTTCGGGCATCTGAACTCTTTGGTCTATTCTGGCAACCTATCGCTACAAAATTCCTTAATTCGACTCATCCAGGATTCACAAGCCTGGTGAGGACGAGACGGACTTCTTAATCGGAGCCTTTTTCCGGCTTCAATGGTACACATGTTATCGATCAAAGGATGTCACGCCTTTGTTTCGAGCTTGGAAAGCATTTGTTCCGAATGTGCAAAGCCTGGGCCACGAGGCCTGGCTTGACAAACTGGATGCTCACCGTGAACAGTACGTAAAACGGACCGTAGTTGGTGCACGCAACAAGCTGCACCGTTTGTCCAGATAGGTAAGGTTTACTTTGCCGCTTGTTGGGTGACCGATGTCGCTGCTGATTTAAGGGTGAAATCGATGCCCGCAACAAAACATACTCCTCTAAAGACCCTCATTGGAGGACGTGCATCTTTCGCGATATGCGCAAAGGGATTTAGAGCCTCCAACTTATTTGCGAGCGCGGGAAGCGCGGGCTTTTGATGGACCCTCTGTGGAAGAGGATAGTTCTCGTCGTACTGTCAAACGAGTCCCGGAACGTCCATTATCAAATGGGAGCGAGTTTCAGCTGTCATGCGAGGGTAGATACCCTCGGCCATCGAACGAGGCGTAACTCGTTTAAACCCCCTTCATCCCACGGTAGTACAGAAGCATTCACTAGGAAACACTTCTCACCACTCGAACCAGTCAAAGGATGTGGAGGAGGAGAAGAAAAATATCGGATTAACCTGTGCTGAAACGATCGACAAACCCATCAACAAACCCGAGAATGCCGTTATTCTTAAGATCATCTTCGGGAATTCCGAAGACGAAGTCCATAGATACGAGCTACCAACACTGCCGGAATATGCAGAGGTTGTAACCTAACACGGGTGGAGCACTGGGCTTCACCCGTTGAAAAACTTCGTAAGCACGTATTTACTTGCGGACAAATTAATACTGTCAGTATAGGTCGCGGCTTTTCGTGAGATAAGTTTTCTCAGCCCACTTGTTGGTGGAGCTCATGCGACCGACCGCTCTCTACTCAAGGTTATGAGCCTTTCACGCGTTGCGTGGTAGCCTTCTTGAGGGCTTGAAGACCCTCTCCTTCTTCACATAGCATGTCTGTGCTGGATGGAACGTGCGTCGGCTGTTGAAAGTACTACGATGTGCTACCAGGTATAAAAGGGCACCATCTGCTAGTACTGACAACAGCACTAATCAACCTACACTTATTACAGTGCTCGATTTCTTCACTTACACGACGTGCAAAGGAATTTTTTAATTAGCTTAGAAGTTTTAGCTGCCAACGGTTATTTCTAAGGCTTTAGAATAGGTGAAATGTAAAACTGTATTAATACATTAAGGCTTTTTATAACGATCTATTACCAACATGCTTTAAAAAATATATAACGAACCTTGCAATGCTCTTCCTTGCACAACGCCTAATCGTATCTTGTAGCGATTGGCGGGGTTGATCAAAACTTAAATCAACCCAAGGATAGAACTATTGACGTATTGCATCAATATGGCCAGATTTGGTAGTATAGGAACTATCAAGTCAAAATTAATAAAGGTAATACTTTTGTACTTCTTTATTATTAACTTTTTTAGTAAGTAATATTTATGTGAATGGTACCTCAGTTACACTAAAAAGTACTCGTGAGCTTCATCTGGTACAGACCAGACTGGCAACACGTTTCTTTTTAGTTTTTAGTCCTTTTAAAATGTCAGAATGCGTTGAAAATCCTCAATACCCTGTATTTATATCCGTTGCGCAGTCCGTGGTGTGGTTATTTGCAGTCGCGCACGCACTCGATATGATTCGTATCATGACCGACTTAAGCGATGATGCAGTGTGTTTGTCTAGGCCATGGGTGAGGATCCGGTCGTTAGGTGGAGCTCCCAGTCGTGGATGAAGCACTCGAGTCGGTCAAGAAGACAGGCCGGAGGCAGAGCATGTTATGAGGATGCTTCACGGATGTTGTGCAGCCGCAGAAGCTCAAGGCAGCGGTCCAAACACTGCCTATCTCTCACCAATCATCACACGAACAGTAAGTCTGCGATAAATCAATGAACAAGTGCTCCGAGTTTCGTCACGGAATGAACGAGCTCGAGATTTCGGAGCGTCCGGATTGGTTCGTGAACAACAACATATATCGTCGTCGATGCGGCGCAACGTTGTTAAGGCCTTGTCGGTCTCTGCGTCATTTTATGGTCAGCGGTCCATCTAGGAGTTTTGCTTACCTTCGCTGTCGCGGTCGAAGAAGGAGAATTTCCAGCTCTATATAGCCGGCCATGCACCGCTACGCCACAGGGTCGTCTTTTTAGCGTATTAGGATGTTCAACTTCAAGAAGCCATTCGCGTGCTGCGCCCGGACGAGAGCATTATCTTGAATCGCAAGAAGCTTGCAAGTGAATTGTTAAACAAGTGCTACGACCGGCTGAAGGTAAACGTCGACATTCGCATGAAAGGGGCTCAATTATGTCTGGTTACAGATGGCTGGTCGAACATCAAGAACGACCCTTTTACCAAGTACATCGCCACGTCTAATGAAGTACCGCAATGGGAACACCTTGCTAAGCTCTTGTCAGGCATTCTTATTGGCGGAAGTATTGTCAGTCACCGCCCCACAGAAAATTGACAGCGCATAGTGATCGAATACGCGCGTGATGTCCTGAGCGATCCAATCGGCGCTGTGATCTTGCTGTCCGGTAGACACTGACTCGAGGAAAAAGCAGACTGTTGGGTCTGTTGTTCTCACGACTGCATCTTTTTCTGTGAAAGATTTGTTCTCCGCGTCGAAAACTAGAAAGGCCAACGACAATAAGGCGATTTTCCGATGGGAAATTCACTTGGGGACATGCTCATCTTTGCTTTCGCGTGCAAGGATCTGTTAAAGTTTTCCACAATCATCATGTCGTTAAGGCACGCCTGTAGGAGGCACAGAAAGCTGAGCTCTTATGCCCCCTCGTTCGACCCGCGCGCACTCGTTGGGGGGCATTCAAGCCATCTGTGCGTCGATGCTTGAATCATAGCGCCTGATCCAGAGCATCGTTAGCGCTCGTAAGTTTGTCGTCGGGACGACTGCGCAGAAGTCTGAGCGACATAAGATTAAGGACCTTGTCACCGGCAATGACTTCGTCCTGAAGCTAAAGAAGGCCATTGCCATTCTTGAGCATATCGACGCGCTAATCTTCAAGTACCAGTCTGTAAGTGTCCCAAGTTCAGGCCGAAGCCATTGCCATTCTTGAGCCTATCGACGCACTAATTGTCAAGTACCAGTCTGAAAGTGTCCCAATTTCAGTAGTTCTGCTGGATTTTAGATGTTTTAAGGCACGAGGTGCAACTTCTTCGTGAGAGCCTTGCTCAGGTTGAGAGCTCTTTTGAGGCGGTTCAGAACCGTCTTCCGCTGCCGGAGCGTCAGCAGCCTCGTTTAGAGGGCCAGCTGGACACCCTGGTGAGGATGCAGCAATCTACGGCACGACTGCCTGTCTCGGCGCAAGCGCCTTTAAGTCCACGTGGAAAGGGTCCCGATATGGTTTAAACAAGCCAACGTAAGACACGGGTGTGTACGTAGCTTGCTAGGAAAGTTTAGCGTGTAAGCTAGATCCTTATTGGCCACGACCGTAAATGGTCCAATAAAGCGCGGGCGCAATTTGGTCTTATAGCCCGCTGAAACCAAGTTAGTAGGTAGATCTTTAGCGTAATGCTCGGTCTCCGACCACATTACAATTAATACAGCTTCTGCCTTTGGCAGCTGCTTGTTCTTTTTGTTGTCTTGGCTATCAGCCATCGTATCCCTTACATGTCTGAAGACGCTAAATTGCGTCGCGAGAAACTCGCTTACTTCCGAACGGTAATAGGGCTAATATCAGCAGGCTTGTCGGCTAATTCACCCCCACCAAGCCCTAAGCCACGCAGTGGAACCGTTAACGGAACGCGTGGATGGGTGAAACCGTTGACGTAGAACAGAGTATAGCCTATAGAGGCATGGACAGCGTTATTTAACGCAAATTCCACCACTGGTAGCATTGAGCTCCAGCGCTTTGGTGTTTGAGCACACACACTGCGCAGAATGTCTTCAATGACGCGATTGCCTCGTTCAGTTTGACCATCGGTCTGCGGATGGTCCGCGGTAGACATGTCCAATCTTAGGCCAAACACTCGGAAAATTGATTTCCAGGATTTACCCGGGGATCTCGGTCAAAGACAGTTGCCACTGGCAAACCGTGTTGTCGAAACACGCGATCGATGAACAGCCTTGGTGCACCTTCACCATCAATGGTATCCGGCATAGCCGCTAAGTAAGCCATTTTGCTCAATCAGTCAACCACTATGCCAGAGTTACCGGTCGAATCTTTCGGTAGACCGAAAACAAAATCCATACTAATGGACTCCCAACACCCTATGGGTACGGGCAGAGTTGCTAGTGGCGCAGCAGCATGCACCGAGGATTTAACCCGTTCACAAGTTTCGCATGTACGAACGTACGTGCTGACCCATTTATAAAGTTTGGCCATCAATAAACCTGGCTTACAGAGCCGTAGATATTTTCTCTACCGAGATGACCACCAAGGACAGTATTGTGTGCCTCACAGAGGATTTGGTACATCAAATCCTCATCATGAGGAACAACGATTCGCGGAGGATCCGCAGCTTCCGTGCAATAAAGCAACAGGTTAGTAATATTCAATTAAAGAAATTATATAATCCCGTTATTTATAGAAAATCGATGTAATCTTGCACGCCAACGTGCCGACAATTTAAACCCGAATCAGTGCTCCTCAGAGCTCGTAGCAGAGCTACACACTGCTCATCCTTGGCGTAAGCCGAACGGATTATTTCAGTACTTGGCGGCACTATAGTTGTTAAATGAGAGAGCTCATAATCCGGCCTGCGTAATAACGCATCGGTTAAAGCATTCTGCTTGCCAGGCTTTTACTTCACGTCGAAGTTGTGTTCGGCGAAAAAGGATATACATCGGGCCATTCTCGGTGAAAGATCGGGCGACTTAGTTGCCGTGCGTAATGACGAGTTATCTCAATATATCACAAAAGGCTTAGAGTCGAGCAGATGAGCTCTGAATTTGACGAAAGCTTACTTCATAGCAAGTAACTCTTTGTCATGAACTGAATAGTTCTTTTACACAGATTTAAGCTGTCTAGATCGAACGTAATAACACGTTCACGCCCATCAGCATCTGTTTGTAACAGAGCACTGCCAAAAGCGAAATCTGATGCGTCACAGACGACACTGAAAGGCCAATTTGGATTGGGCAGTGCCAGAATCGGGACATTGGTAAGACTATCCTTAAATGCTTGAAAATCATTATGTTCTGTGCTAGTCCCTATTTGTGTAAGTAATTGGCGAGACCCAACCACTTACGCAAATCCTTTTGGGTTTTAAGAACCGGCCAATCTACTATGGCTGTTACCTTAGGGGGATCCGCTCTAAGGCCTCGCTTACCAATGAAGCACCCTAAGAGAGAAATTTCTTCTGCGCCAAAATACATTTAGATGCATTGGCATACAATTTATTTGTGCGCATACACTCGAGCACTGCTCGCAAATGGTCTAAATGGTTTCCATATCCGACCGACCCTGCTCCGCACGACTATGGACAAAAATGTCATCAAAATAAGTCTGTGCATAACCTCGATGAGGCCGGAACAGTTGCGTCAATAGACGATTAGCTGTTGCCAGGGCGTTGGACAGCCCTTGTGGCATAACCAACCATCCCCATTACATACCGCTTGTGGTGCTAACCGCTGTAAGCGGGATAGCACTAGCTCGCATGAGCAGCCATCAACTAAGTCAAGAGCACTACACATTGTACATCCCACCATTTTGTTCTGAATAATATCATTTCTGAGAATGGGAATTTGTGCTGGTGCGCCATTTACCATTTGGCTTTTTGACATAAATGTCGGTGCCAAATGGGGAGATTTGCTCTCTCGTACCATTCCAGCCTCGTGCTTAGCACGGAAGAAATCGTCAAAGACGTCACACTGTTCCCTTGGTAAAGGCCACTGTCGTGTGACACAATAATTTGTTCCCGGAACCAAGTCAATTGGATAGAGGTTGGATAGAGGTGTCATGACGGACACCTCTATTGGTGGACGCACATCTCTTGCGAGATGAGCGTACGGATTGAGAGTCTCCAGTTCGTTTACAAACGCGGGAAGCGCTCGTTCTCAGATGGACCTCTGTCGAGGAGGATGGGTCTCGTCTTACTGTCGAACGAGACCTGGAACGTCCATCATCAGTTGGAAACGAGGTTTACAACTGCTATGTGAGGGTGGACACCCTCGCCAACGAACGAGGTAACTCGTTCGAACACCCTTTGTCTCAAGATGCTTCGGGAGGCATTCAACAACATAGCGCCAAGGATGTGAAGGGGGAAAAACGAGTTCACCTCTTTATCGAACCCGAATCACACCGTGATTTGGATCTCACACTTCACTATTTGAGGGAGGACATTGATCACGAGCGATCCCGTCGCCGCGAGTTAGCGATCACGGTTGATATGTTTCTCGTAACCAGTTGAGAAATTGTGTGCAAGTTGCGACTGATCAACTGGCAAACGAAAGGTCGCATTAGGCCCTTCAGAACGAGCTGGTTACTGCTCGTCGAAAAATCTCTTCCTTGGTGGAAAAAGTGAATCGTCTGGTTCATGAGAACCAGAATCTATCCATAACTATCATTCTTTAGCTCTGAATCATCCAGAACTATTATTCTGTAGCTCTGGATCATCAGGCTTTGGCAGATGCCTTAAACCGTTCCGGGGTATTAGAATCGGAAGAAGCCTCGTAGTGGTGGTAAGGGCGGAGACGACCAACATAAAACGTTGGATTTGTGCGCATCCTACGAGGAAGCTTGATCGTGTATGCATTGCCTTGGCGGTGCAATACACGGAACGGGCCGATATGCTTGGGCAGTAGTTTATTACTACCCACATTCATCATTAAATGTTTTAATAGATTTATCGTAAGAAGTAGGACTAGGTCGTTAGCATTAACTGAAAAAAACGTTTGCTCTCCCAGGTTCCGTTTTTCTGTCGGTCTACCGCATCAGTGATGGAATTGTGTACAAAACGAACCACTAGTTCTCTAGATAGCAGTAAATCACCTGCTGACTCAGTTTTGTTTTGTCTTCAGTGGGACCGGTGCGCACTGCGGAGATGTCATTCTCTTCATAAGTGAGAGCATTATTGTTCTCATTAATATTGCTTCTGATGCTGAGTCTTTTAGCATCGTTATCAAAGTCAGTAATAGCATTATTAATATTACTGAGTTTGTACACTTCAGTGTTAATTAGATCAATATTCATATCCTTCGCTTTGCCCTTAGGGCCAAGGCGTGATGAGCAAGAGCTAGAATTTTATTTGCTCGAGCGAGTCCCCCCCCTTGAATAAGAGTCACTCTCAAACAAGGTAGGTATACATGGATGGCGTAAGCACTTCACGTGAAACGGTGCATGCTTTATAGAATCATGCACTGAATTGTTGATGGTAAATTCTACTATCGGCAAGAACTCACTCCAACTCGTAAAAGAGTGGACGTATCCACGAAATATCTCTTCGAGGATACGATTTGCACGTTCTTCCTGACCATCTGTTTCATTATGGTCATCGGCTGACATTTTATCCGTGTTCCAAGTAATTTGAACACAGACTGCCAGAAATCCGCCGTGAATCTGGGGTCTCGATCTGAGACCAGTTCACGAAGTAACCCATGGAATTATATTATCGTGTCATTAAAGACACGAACACAGCCTTTGGCTGGAGCCGACTCAGGGACTGCAGCAAGATGTACAATCTTGCTGAAACGATCAGCAAAAACAAGAATACCATTATTTTTGTGATCGTCGTCGAGAAATATAAAGACGAAGTCCATAGATACGGACTGCCAACACTCTACCGGAAAAGGTAGAGGCTGTAACGGAGCACGGGATGAAGCACTGAGCTATACCCGTTGACAAACTTAGCAAGCGCATATGTACTTACGGACGAACTCATACTGGCATGGCCAGTAGAAGTCGACTTACCGTAAGATAAGTCTTTTCACGCCCACGACGATCACTTGTTGGTGCATCGTGACACTCATACATGATGCATCGACAAAAATTATTATGGGTGGGGACGACGACACAAGGTGTGTCGACAGTGATGGCTGTATAGTACAGTAATCCATTGCGTGCTGTGTATTGGTCTGTTGAGGATCGATACATTTTCGACAATTCGTTTGATGATTGTAAGAATGGACTTATAAGGTTGTACTTCGCGAGGAAAGACAGCCATCTCGCCATTCTTTGCAAGAGGTGTGGACTTTCCATGGTCGTGCGTGAAGACGCATGGCCCGTATGAACAGTACGGTCTATCGCTCAATATATAGACCCTGAACTTAGCCAGTGCATATTTCATGGCAAGGGGGTCCTTGTCATGCACTGGGTACTGCGTTCAACTGGTTGAAGCTGACGTGACTGATAGCAGACGACCCGCTCTGCACCGTCTTTGCATATTGTATTAACGCACAGCCGATTGCAAAATCGCCTGCGTAAAAAAACGCACGAAATAGTCTTCCTTTGACCACAGTCGCCAGGATTGGCGATTGCATCAAGGTTTGCATGATACCCTCAAAGGAATGATGACACTCAGCGTTTCATGACCGCTTAACATTTTGTTTAACAAAGAAGATAGATAAACTGTCATTACGGCGTGATTGCGTGAGTACTTGTGCAGGTACGCCGCTAAGCCAAGTATTTCCGAAGTCCCTTTACATCGACTAGCACAGACCAATCGGTGATCGCCTTGATCTTTTCCGGATCCGAGCGTACACCGTGTTTCCCCACGACGCACCCAAAATTTCGCTTGCAGCGAATATCCAATTTGAGATTTGTAAACATCTTGTGCTTACGCATAAGTGTATGAACCTTTCGGACAAGGGTACGATGTACTTCGACGTCCGACTTTGCGCTCATGGTATTGCTATGAACGAAAAAGTCATCAAAATAGCTCGGCGCGTAATCCCGTACCGATCTTAACAGATTGGTTACCAATCTGTTGAATGTTGCAGGGGCATAATTAATTCCCTCTGGCATAACTCGCCACTCCCATAGCATGTGATTACTGCTGTGAACGGAATATCCTGTACGCGCATAAGGATATGAAAGAATCCATTTATCGGATCGGATCCATTGACGGAAAGGTAGCACTGCTGACTTGTCATCGTCACCTGCAATGGCAGTAGCAGATGACACATTCCAGTCACCTCAAATGGGAGTAGGAGGTCACTTATTCCCCACGGTAGACGCATTAGCGTCTACTGAAACATTTGCATTACCAATAGCTGCACTGATCCGTGGAGCTTCCAGCTTTGCGGCCTCAAGAGTTATGCGCACAGGCTTATTAGTCGACACTTATATTTTTTAACAAAAATTAATATTGCAATAAAATTGGAATTTTAAATAAGAAACCAATAGTGCAAATTGTAGGGGACGACAATTCAGTATTTTCCTGTCACTTAACATTCGTCACTATTGTGAGGGTTGGTTAAGTAGGGGGGGGTGATGCAACGGGTTGTCTCGTCATATTTATATTATTTCCTATAAGAGGAATCATAAATATTATTTCCTATGAGAGGAATTGAATAAAAGAGTACAAAATTATTATATCTGTTAATTTTGACTCAATAGTTCCAAAACTTTCAAATTTGGTATTATTGATGCAATAAGACATTAGCTCTATTGTTTGGTTGATTAAAGACTAAATCAACCCTGCCAATCGGTATAAGACACGATTGTGCTGTGCGCAAGTAGGCGCCATACATAGTTTGTTATTAATATAATAAAGTCAGTAGTATATAGAAGATCGTTACGTAGGACCTTAATGTATTAATACAGTTTTCTTATAATAAACTTTTGGTGGCTAAAACTCCTTAGCTACCTGTAATCTACCTCTGCACGTCAGTGTACTTGAAGTAATCGAGGCGCCCCACTTCACTGTAATCAGTGTAGGTTGACCAGTACTGTTAGCAGTGCTAGCAAAGGGTACACCGAGCATTCTCATTCGAGTTTCGTTAAGCGACTGGCGCTGTATGTCATCGTAGCTCATGTATACCACACAGTCGAGACAAAGAAGTGCGCAGGCTGTGGCAAAAGCAACAATGTGCGGAACTGCGCCAGTTTCGGCAATGATGCGGCTCTTGCCCACTCGCTTGGCCAGCACGGCCTGGCCGAGTGCGTTGTAAGTCTTGTGGGTAGTAGAACAAACTCAGCACTTCTTGCATAAACACGACGACAACGCGGGAGGGTAGGCATGAGAAGTGGCATTGGCGGTGTATTACAACAGACTGAATGTGGGGTGCAAGGGTGGGAGTGTGAGCATATTTTTATATAGGGGTGTTCTCATGGAGAAAGATGTCTAAATAGCAATATGGAGAAGATGTCTGATAGCAAAGAAAGGGTGTCCGGAAATCAGCTCCTAAAATCATTAATGTTGCTTAACAATTATAATAGCACTGTAGAGTCTAACCTATATTAAATGATATTTCCCGTGGAAATCAAAGCTACCAACTATCAGAGGACTTCAGATACGTGATGAACCTCTCATAGGTAATCATTTATCGAACAAAGAGGCGTGCACTCTGATTGGCTGGAAGTGCCATGTGCCAGCATCAAACAAGCGTCGAACTGCTCTTCTTCCTTTAAACCCAAAACACAACAAATATAACATCCCAATGCCGTAATTCCCCAAGAAAAGATGCCCCTAATGCAAGTTAGCTCTCAATACCTCACGACAAAGAAAAGCTTAAAATCTGCCAAAAGCATGACAAGTTGACACGCATGACTCAAGCTGCTTTTTGGGCTTGGGCACAGCAATAATTAAACCTACAAAAGCCTTCTAAACAAAGCACAATAAGTTCCATTTTTAAAATGCGATACGAATATGAAGCGAAAGATTCGGTCAGCCTCGAGGTATAGGTTCATTGTTTTCTGGAAATCTTTTTCTCTACACAAATGGCGCTGATACTGTACATGAACTTTGTAGCGCGCTCGCACTGCCAAACACCCTGAACTAGATCAAGTGTTTGCAGAGTCCTCAATGCATAGCCCGGCGTGCCTGTATCAAAACAGAGCTTATCAAATCAAAAGCTGCAAGCTTCGCAGAGCACCCAAATATCGAAAACGCGCAATCCTTCTTCATGGATGGATTGGATAGCTGAAGTCTCCCTATGGCTTCAAGACTTTCAAGTCGCATGACGAGAGCGGAACTGCTGACATTGAGACGATCGAAGAAGCGCTACCAGCCTTGATAGATCAGCTACAAAAATACGAGCTACGCTACTCGACATCTATATTATGGACGATTCTGGTGTCTCCTATCAAATGGCTTCGGACAAACAAAATGCGCGCACGCAAATCGAAAAGTCAAATGAAGACGAAACAAGATCTACTATTGTCTTCACTACAAACGCAGATAGCTCACATCGGCTCAAACCGGTCGACGTCGGTTGCGCGCAAAAAACCTCGAGCATGAAATAAAAAATCTGGCGAGGAGCTTGGCTGCTTTTGTCGATGGATTAGGAATGATGAATGATAAGCAAACTCTTTCAAGTTTGACTTAAGCGCTTTGACGATGAAATAAAAAAAAACAGAATTCGAGGAGTCACACTTCTGTACGATAATGCGCCTTCGCACATCCTTGGAGAATTGAAAATCTTAAATGTTGAACTGATCCCGCTCCCGCCAAATGCGGCATCAAAGATTCAGCCTATGGCTGCTGGAATCATTGCAGCCTTATAACGTCGTTGTCGCCGCTAACAGCTGCTGGACGCGCTCGATCGGGATGAACAAGGCGCTATCAATATTTACAAAATTGATCAGCTTGCGATAATGCGCTGGAGCAAAGCTGTACGGGAGGAGCTGCCATAATCGGTTAGCGGGAATTGCTTTATACAACATTTTACTCTCGACAATCGAATTCAAGCGCACAATGAAGCGGACCTCGACACAGAGGAAGAAGCAATCGAAACTGAGCTTTAAGATGCGATCGACGTCCTTCATATTCGCTATCCCATGTCAGTCGCAAACCTTCTAGTTGGCGGACAGCGAGCTGGTAGAATTGGTGTTAGGCAACGCGATCGAAACAAATCCCGAGAATTTCGACGAAGGCGACGAATCGGAAGAAAAAAAGTTTGTCCATTTCACTGCAGCTGAATGCTGTAAGCGTTGTGGGAAAAATGCTCAACGTCGATAACAAGATCACAGAGCAGCGGTGAAGGCTCTGCGTGATCTAAATTCGCGCGCAGAAAACACACCAGACAACCCTAGATGGCTGGTTTACAAGAGATAAAAAGACGTTTTCCAAAATGATATCCTGCTAGAATTTTATCAAGTATCAGATACCATAGGATATCGGTTATGGTCATGGGAACGGCTTTGGAAGATCTCAAAAGTATTGATCAATGGGGAATATTGTTTTTTTGAGAACCATTTATCAGAGTTATGGTAGTATTGAAGCAACAAGACAACAGTTCTGTTGTTTGGTTGATATCAATCCCGCCATCTGCTGCTAGACGCACGAATGAGCGTCCTACAAGGAGTCGCTATACCTAATTTACATTAATGTATTATGAACAGTAGATAAGAGATCGTTACTTAGAAATTTGAATTTATTAGTACACACAATTTACATTTTCCCTAAATTAAGCCTTCTTAGTATCGACCTCTACTCCTAAGACTCTTAAGCTAATTAAATTTTCCTTCGCACGTCGCCTACGTAAATAACACGGAGGCACCTCACCTCCAATTTATTAGTGCATGTTGGCTAATACTGAAGCAGTACTAGCGAAAGATGCGTAACACCTGGTAGCGCATGGAGATGCTCTATGTAAAAGAGATGTGCTTACGTGCCGCTCACGAAGGCTTCCACGCTACGCGTGAGAGGTTTACACACTTGAGTGACTTCAAACGAAAGCGATCTAACGTCCGTAGGCGGGCCAGCCGTAGGCGCAATGTTGTTTGCATTACAAAAAGACAATTAACATGCATCGCTCGCCGAATTCATACAATACGAACTCGACGTGGCCGAGAAAAGGTCACCAGCAAGGCTCTTAACACGCAGATATGTTGAGAAATAAGAATGTTCAACAATTATAAGTGTTGTGACAGCAGCACTTGAATACTGCTGCCAGGCCAACGTATTCCCGTCGACCAGAAAGCTTAAAGATTGAAATCTCTAAGTTTAAGGCAGTCGAAAGCGACTCCTTGATAAGATGTTCGACGAATCAGGCGATGCCATCAAAGCTCGCCGCATCGATGATGAGGATGCGATGCGACAAAAGTAAAGGTTGGCACGTCTAACTTGGCCGGACGTTCGAAATCTTGGTCTTAGAGCTCAAGCTTCACAAACCAAATGTGTTTGGGTTGTATGAGGTGTTTAAGACTCCATTCAGGCAAACTCTGAGCCGAATTAAGGGCTCGAGCAGAGCTCTCGGATTTGTGACATTGCAAGCGTGCCCAGCACACTCGAATTCTTATGAGTTGTACATCAAGTAAGCCAATACATCAACAAACACAGGCAAGTGTGTCTTGCGGATGTTGCCGACAAGACCCACCTGTTTCTGCTAGAATTAGAGAGCTGATCAAGCGATCTCTGTAGTGGAATAGAAGAACTTTAGCCTGAATCATGCTTTCGTCGACTGGGGAGCTTATCGTCCACCGAGACGAGTGGAGGTCGTAGGTCCATAGACCTCTCGTATGAAGAGAGCGAGAAACCTTGCTCTTCAAGTAAAAAACGATTGCATAGATGCAATTGCTGTAAAAAAACTGGGCGACGGCGTCTATGAGTGTAGTACCCCACGCCCAGTGCCAAGAAATACTGAGCGAAACAATCGACCACCCGCTAAGAATAGCGAAGGATGCGGATCCGACGATGTTGCGAAATCGTAACGGAGAGGTGGATCGTAATAAAACGGTCGGGGTCAGCAGATGCGAAGCGCACTACTGATTTAGCAACGTCAAAAGAATTTGCTAGCCTATTGACGAAAGTTGTTCCTCACTCATAAACTTTGTGTGTAGCTGCCCCAGGTGATGAGGTTGGCCTTATCACCTCTATGAATTAGTGGCAAATAAATTGCCACTTAAATCCTTCATTATTCGACGCCAATTGCTGGAAGATCGTAGGCTCAAGTTCGTTTAGCGCGATATGTCTCTAACGAGGATGACAGTGCACCTAGTAACAGGCGCATCTTTAACAATAAAAAGCGTGTAGTTGTTATCCAATACACGTTAGAGGGTAAATAGTACGTACGATGATGACATCCTACGATTTGGATATCAAATATGATGTCATCCTTGGTCTATCATGGCTCAGAAAGTACAGTCATGGCATATACTAGCAGCATCAAGCCGTGACGATGCTTGTCTCTAGTCCATCAGATAGTCATCTGATGAACGTTTTGGAGCGTCCTTAAGCTTGTGGATGTCCTAATAGTAAGTGTGATGGCCACACTTGTGGTTTGACCGTTAGTAAAATTGCACAAGACCTCACCATCATACTGTGGAGTAAGATTCCAACGGCTGTGCAAAAGGACATGCAGCCGCGAAATTCAAGGACCCGAATGTGTCGGGTGGATCGAAGGAAGGATGCTTGCTTAAAAGCAACGTTCAAAAAAGGTTCAAACGTCTGCCTGTTGGAGACAGTGCAAAATCTTAGATTGGCTGGATGCGATCGCAGAATCTTGCTTTGGTTGCGCAACCACAGCTCGAGGCAGGTAAAAACGATACTCCGCAAATATATACGGGAATGAGTCTCGAAATGCTTGAAAAAAAAGTCCCCGAGAACTTGAGGAGATAAGTCCGTAGGGACCTTTGGAAAAAAAGTAAAGAAGAAACTGAGACATGAACATCTCAGTAAACAACGGATCAAGTGTAGGGCCTATACACTTGATCTGATAACTCCTCCAAAGCTAAATACGGAGTTAACTCGTTTGACAACGCTATAGCCGTTACGGTTTTTGAACGATCTGCTTAATGGCACAGACAAGCAGATCTGTGTAATTGTCACACATGACAAGTAGGTGGCCAATATTCGGTCGGCTTGAGTATTTCCTGGGAACGAGCGGGTTCTCATCAGCTCATCGATGGACGAAAGCGTTTTCGATACGAAGACTTGAGTTACGTGTTTACGTCTTAATCGTGGAAGTCATTGAAACCAAATTCTATGTATAGGAATTTAATCGAATTCAAGGATGTGATCTCTGATTCGGTACCATGCGAGTTGCCTAAAGATAAAAATGCTCAACACGAAATCGACCTGATACTTGGTGTGTCATGAAGCAGTGGCCACTGACTCTAACACAAGTATTAGCAATCGACAATATTTCGCCGATAGCCTAGCAGCCAACCACGAGTGGAAGTCAACTTCCCCGCATAGCTCTCCAATCTTCTGTGCGCGCTTAGCAAAAAGTGGCGAATTGTGCATTTTTCAATAAATTAAATGCTGCAACGGTGCCGGCTCAAACGCCGATACCAAGTACCTGGAAAACGGTATACTATGTGTCAGGTATACTCTATATATATTTTTTCTCCAGTTTCTACCCCCTACGGAAATGGCTCTCGGGCCAAATTCAAAACAGCGCCTGAACGGGTAACAAAGAATACATATTTATTGACGGAATACAAAAGCCGTATTTTAATTAATGGATCTAATGGATGAATTCTATCAGATCCTCATGCGTGAATAGGATATCTCGATCTAAGATATAAGTACCCCCAAGCGGAATGCTTTACGAAAGGTGACTATGCCACAGCGTTTAGTAATGCCCCTGCAACATTCAACAGATGTGTCATCAAACTGCTGAGATTGGTGTGAGATTTTGAACCAGATTAATTTAATGATGTCTTCGTCTACAGCAGAGCCATGAATGAAAAGTCGGACGTTGAAGTACATCGTACACACACACGCCTAAGAGTTTTTTTGTACTTATGCGTAAGCACAAGTTGAATGCAAATCTCAAGAAGAGTATATTTGCTGCAAGCAAAATACCACTTTTTGAATGTATCGTGGGTAAACACGATGTACATCTCAATCCTGAGAAGATCAAGGCGATCACCGACTGGCGCAGGCCAGTCGATGTAAAGGGACTTCGGAAGTTCCTCGGCTAAGTTGTGTACTTACATAACTCGCGCAGTATTGCCGAAGTGGCATTGCATATCTCTTGTTGCTAATGAAAAATATAAAATGATCACGGAACGCTGATGTCAGCAATCCCTTGATGGTATTAAACGAGGCTTTATGCAATCGCCCAGATTGGCGTATGCAGACTAAGACAGATGGTCTGTGACGCCGGCGATTTTGCAATCGGCTGCGCGTTAATGCAACATGATACAGACGGTGCAGAGCGCGTCGTCCACTATCAGCCGCGTCAGCTTCGACTAGCTGAGCGTAACTATCCAGTGCGTGACAAGGAACTACTCGCATGAAGTACGCACTGACTGAGTTTAGGGTCTATCTCTCAGGAGTTAGACCGTTAATTGTTTACACGGACCATGCGTATAATGGCACGGCCAAAACATTGACCTCTCGCAAAGAATATCGAGATGGTTGCCTTCCTTAGCGGAATATATTTTTTTCGTGGAATACAAGCTAGGGCGAGTTTATGTCGTCTCTGATGCGCTTTCGCACCGGCCTAATTTTGAGCCGGCTACGTAATTCAACATTGAAGATAAGCTTACTTATACAACAATATGTGATGCGTCGTCAACATTACTTGACGACATGAGAAGGGCCAATTAAGCATATAAGGATCTTAAAGGTTTGACGGACATCCTCAGAAATCCGTCACAGCAGTCCTATAAGAGATTGTTGAAGTTGTATAGATCATCAGCTCGGTTCACAACACGATACAGTCATTGCTAGCAAACACCTCGTGTCATCATTCCAAATCGATTTTGGCGAGGCCAGTAGAAAAAGCGACTTTCTCTTGTCACGTCCACGAGGTTCACTTATCAGTGCATCGTGACACGTTTAGTTGCAAATCATCACGAGTGGGAATGAAGTTGATGTAATGGGGTTTCCCGTTACATTATCATTACTTTCTGAAGGGACTAATAAATACTTTTTTGTAACGGGCTAAAGTGTTTAATATTACACACCTGCTTAACACCCTTCACGGGAAAGTCAATTACTTCATATGAAGGAATTTGACCTGCCACTAGGGTAAAGATCACCCTTGTGAATGTGATGTACATTGGTAAGTCCACACTGAAAGAAATGACGTCAAGCGTCATCCGGAAGCACAGGTATTCGGAAAAATACGCTCGCGGCGTGGGATGCACATCTACAGAGATGACATCTAATCATTGTTTAAAAGGTGTAGGCGAGCGCTACCTTAATGCTGCCACGCACTACTCGCACACATCTTAGTGAGGAAGCGTTTAATCGTCTTCTCTCACGTATAGTGAGGGAGTTGGTGGGCGCCTAAGCAACATCACCCAACGAACTATAAACCTTAATTAAGTGACGTCACGGGAGCGGTAACCCGTCTCCACGTGCGCACTTGTGAGCTAGGAAGTAGTTTTCAAACTGATTTTTGTTTAATCGTATTAAACATAAAACCAATTTAAATAATCAGAAATGCCATCTCTGTAGATATACACTCATATATTGCGAGCGTATTATTCTAAATACCTCGTATCTTGGATGACGCTAGCCATCATCACGGATGACCCTAGGCGTTATCCCTTCCAATGAGAATGCCCCTATGTGCATCACATACACAAGGGTGGGTCACAACGGAACCACAAACTGATGCTGCTTTCACGCTGTTAGCTGGGCTGAATGATCCATTCTACTTTCACAGTGAGGATATAGGTTCGTCGCTCATTGTCGTTACAATGAGCCAAAACACCACCACCTCATAGTACGGTGGGCAAGCAACCTTTCAACAAGGAAGCGGTGTCCCCCCATGCATCCATCAATGTAGGCGACTCCCGATAAAAATTGTTATTACACCTACCTACTCGCAGCTGCCTTACCCGCGTCCGTTCACTCCCAGGCGTAAGCGCTGCTGAATGACGCATTGGGGATCTCGAGGGTCAAGTCTTGCGACTGACCTCGAAGCTTCATGATGTCCGCGCGAAGGATCGTCTGGGTTACGAACGCCTTAAGCTTCGGCTGGACATCTTGAATAAGTTTATGCTGAGGGGGCTCGAATACGCGCGTGGTATATCTCGCTCTCCAAGTCCGTTACATTCGTATGGTGAAAGAAGTCCAGAGGCAAGTCTTTCGCCTTCATCATCCCCCCCCATCTGTTTGCCACTCGACCCATGGTCGGTGCCACCATCGGTCTCGTTAAACTGATGAGGGTATGTGACTTCATTTGGGCATACATACCGTTTGAGACGACCCACGTAAAAGACGGGGTGCACCTTCATGATTGGCGGCAGAGTGAGCCTATAATTTAGGTCCCAACCTCCTTGACCACATTGAATGGCCCAATGTAACGCGGCAACAGTCTCGTTGTACCTCCAGGCAGTACAGAAAGTGTGGTTCACATTGTGACCCACACTTGTGTATGTGATGCACATAGGTGCATTCACATTGGGAGGAATGACGCCTAGCGTCATCCTAAATACGAGATATTTTGAATATTACGCTCGCAATAAAAGTGCATAACTACAGAGATTGCTTTTCTGATTGCTTAAAAGAGGTTATATATTTAGTACAATTAAATATAAATCAGTCTGAAAATTACTTCCTAGTTCACAAGTGCGCACCCAAGTGGTGGATCTAATTACTTCACGCAAGCAATTGACCATCCCCTTAAGTACACAGAGTGTACTTTACAGGGATTGTGTAACATAAAGCAACTTTAGCCCGTTATAGAAGGTTTTATATTTGATTCTATAAAAATAAATCAGTCCTTAAACTTCTTACTAGATAACAAGTGCGCACGTGAAGACGGGTAATCGCTTCTGTGGCGACCCTTGTTCTAAGGTCAACTTCGTTGTGTGAGATCGCTTTAGGCGCTCACCAACTACCTCACTGCACGTGAGAGAAGACGGGCAACCGCTTCATCGCAGTCTTGAAAGTGTGTGCTTGTATTGCGAGGCAGCTTTAAAGCGCCTGCCTACAATTATTTATCAGAGAAATAAAAAGTAGTATAAAAATATCATTATTTATAATTTTACTTAATATTTTCAATATTACCAAATTTGGCATCTCGCTAGAACATTGCAATAATATCTTTGATTACTTGCCGAATTACTTAATCAGATGGTGTGTCTGTTTCACACTTTTTTCTCATGTATCATGGACAATTCACAAAAATATTTAATGATAAAAGCTCAAATTCTTATGTACAGTAAATGCATTTCAATCACCTCGATTAATAATGCGGAATTTCCAAATAATTTCGTCATTTGTTCATGCACCTAATATAGAAGTAAACTGACAAAAAAAATCAAAATTCTACACAAAATTAATCTCCACTTCGCGAAATCCTAGGCAGATCCAATTCTTCGTCAAATGTTGCGCTGCTGTCTTCTCTTCTCCCTCGCGCTAGGCCTTAGCAACGCCGCTGTGGTTCGCATACCCATAATCAAGCGGAATGATGACGAATTCGTGTCATCATTGTTGCGTGACTTGCGCGCTGCGCATCGGCCCACGATATGGGGCCCAGCCGCGAATCTACCAATCGAGACTCAAATCATTACTGTCAAAGACACGGCAAGCGTCGTAATTCGTGACTTCCAAAACGCTCAGTACTATGGTTCAATTTCCATCGGCACGCCGCCTCAACCTTTCTCTGTTGTGTTTGATACGGGCTCCAGCAACTTGTGGGTGCCCAACAGGAAGTTTGGCTCGCATCGTGTGTATGACCACGACCACAGCAGTTCCTACAAACCGAATGGCACAACCTTCGATATAACCTATGGCAGTGGACCCGTTTCAGGTTACTTATCGCAGGATGTGCTGCAGCTGGGCAAACTGACCGTACCCGACCAGTTCTTCGCCGAAGTAAATGTAACCAAGGGCCTTGGCCCAGCCTACTACCTAGGAAAATTCGACGGCCTTTTTGGTCTAGCTTTTGACACAATTTGTGTCGATCATTTGAAGACGCCATTTCACCGTATGATCCAACAAGGTCTACTGGATGAGCCAATTTTTGCCTTTTATTTAGGTGATAAGAAGGACGGGGAATTAACGTTTGGGGGAGTGGATAAGGCCCATTATCAAGGTGAAATTGAGTACGTGAATGTCACGAGTGCCACGTACTGGTCCGTACAGCTTGATGCGCTTGTAATAAAAGGGCAAAAATTCACGGACGTGAACAAGGCAATCATTGACTCGGGGACGTCGCTTCTTGCTGGACCCAAAGACCAGGTTGCGAAGCTGGCGAAGCTCGTGGGTGCGCATAAATTTATTCTCGGCGAGTATATTATCAGTTGCTCAGGTGAAGCACCAGATATCACATTTGTGCTAAGCGGCAAGACCTTCACGCTGACAAAAGCCGATTACACGCTTAAGAGCGGGCCTATCTGCCTCTTTGCTTTCATGGGCATCGACATCCCCGCCCCTGCTGGTCCATTGTGGATTCTAGGCGACGTCTTTATGCGCAAACACTACACAGTCTTTGACTGGGGGACGAACTCGCGCAAGCCGCGCATTGGCTTTGCACTCGCCACTTAAGGATTTTAAGCGTGAGAGGGTAGTACACGAACATACAACAATATGGCCGAAAAATACCCGAAAATAATGTGTTTCGAATTCTATTGTTGTTGTTGCAGTCATTCCTTTTGGCGTCAGTTGAGGCAATTTGCCATATTCCATGTGGCAAATCTGAAACGCATGGCTGCTTGGCACATTCGCTTCATTTTTAAAATTTGTGGCTCGATGTACTTGAAAGTCTAGAAAGCTCTTAATTCACGGTTCCATTCTTTTTATTCACAAATAAGCGACAGCATTACGCACTCGAATGAATCTGTCTGCAGCAGCATTGCAGTCGCTATGTATCTTCAAGCAT
Source organism: Bremia lactucae (assembly GCF_004359215.1). NCBI lineage: Eukaryota > Oomycota > Peronosporomycetes > Peronosporales > Peronosporaceae > Bremia > Bremia lactucae. Next base: position 2,519,781 of record NC_090617.1, read on the forward strand.
TAATTATTTTTATTTGCCCAAAAATGTAAGCCGTGAGATTGAGCAAATAATCAAAAAGATTTTCAATTATGGGACTTCAATAGTACCGCAAATGTCGTTTACGGCAAATATCTTTCAAAAAAAAGCAGATTCTCTTAGTTACGAAACTTGATTGATAAAAAATACATGTTATATACTGAGCACGTGTTTCAAACTCATCAGAAAGGAATGAACACTGAATCTTCAGATCTGCGCTTTTTCTCTATATCCTCCAATCAGTAGCCAGTAATTACCTTTAAAATAAAAATCCTTTCATTTAGAATTTCCCTAAATAAGAAGAGCGCACCGCCGCCCTTATGCTTACGAGGAGGGACTCGTGGTTTCATCGGTTTTGTTCTTTTGTTAGGGTACGCCACCCCACCGAAGCCTCACTGTGTTACGTTCGTGTCGTCCCCATCAACACTGTCCTTCTAACCTGCCAGTATAATACCCTCTATTGCTCCTCGTAGCAAATTCTAATCTATTCAAATGCTCCAGCGGCTACGCCACGCCGTTGGCTGGGGACTACCCGCGCCCCCACCAGGAACGCGAGTAGACTTTCAAGTGTGTGCGGCATTGGGCCACGGTCAGTCCTTGTGGCTCATCGGCGAGTTGCCTGTGCTTGGTGGATCAGTCGACATTCAACCGAATCCTAGTGGGACGTGTCCGGAAAATGGTCTCCAACTCGTCACGACGCCAGAATTGTACCCCATTTGGTACAATCTCGAGCCTGTTGTAGCTCCTGCTGGTTCTGTGATGCGGTACCGCTATGCCGTGTGCTCTGGCAGTCAATTTTTGCGATACGAAGGCGCGTCTACGTCAGATCCGGTTACGCGTGAGCTTTTAGTCGGTACGGGGTACATTCAAACGCAAGATACGCTCGATGGACGAGTTGGACAAAAGGTTTTGCTTACGAAAAACGACAACGGAACGAACGCGACAACAAAGTCGGTTACTAGCGCTTTAAAGCAAGAAGTGGCCGACAACGAAACAAGCGACGATGACCAGCCCCCTCCAGCTGTATGGGGTGTGATTCCACGACTAAGTTCTGGCCAAGCATTTGTTGATCGACGAGCCAATGGCAATGACGATGGAAGTGGCACGTTATACCGCACAACGACACGATGGATTAATAATCCGCGACCAGAGACGCTTCCAGATACGACGCCCAGTCCGACGTCGTTGCGACTCGATCAAGTGGATGTTACAGGTTCCCAACCAACCAAAGAGATTGCAAGTCCGACGTCGCCTCGCCCACTTACCACACCCGTGACGATGGAAGCAACAGATGGAGTAATCATTGCAGTCCATCGACTTCCAGTACTCGTTCATCGAACCCACGAAGGGCGGTATCAGATTGAATGGGAAGACGATAACCTCATATGTCCGTCTGGGTTAATGAAAGAATCGTATCAAGAAGCGAATTGGGATCGTATGAGTTCCATGCGCTTAACGTGGGTTGGCACAGTCCATTGCGCGGAAGCAATCCCGAAAGAAGACGAAGACTTGTTGGCCAAACAACTCGCGGATTTCCATTGCGTTCCCGTGTTTCTATCGGAACCACTGGCTGCGACGTTTCATAACTTTTGTTATGAAACACTTTGGCCTGTGTTTCATAATATTGTCGACGTATATGGCGCGTTGCCAACGCGATGGTGGAATCCAAGCCAACAGCGCAATGCGTGGGCTAGTTATAAGACGATTAATCGCATCTTTGTGAACAAGGTCATTGAAGTGTATAATGAAGGCGATTTGGTATGGGTTCATGGACTTCACCTGTTGATCGCTCCAAGTTTTCTGACCCGTCGTCTTCCGTGTGTTAACGTGGGCTTGTTCCTGCATACACCTTTTCCTAGTTCGGAGATCTTTCGTACATTATCCATGCGTGCAGATCTACTCCGTGGTGTCTTGGCGGCGGATCATATTGGCTTTCACTTGTACGAACACGCGCGTCACTTTTTAACGAGCTGTCGTCGCATTCTTGGGCTCAAGTACAGTACCCAACCGGGTGGATATATTGGTGTCGAATATAATGGGCGTATGGTGATGTTAACCATTAGTCATATTGGTATTGAGCCGACGTTTATGAATCGAATTAGTGCCAGTGACCAGGTCGAAGTCGATACATCAGTGCTTGCTGCCAAGTACGCAAGCACAAAGCGCAAGATTTTCGTTAGTGTCGATCGTGTCGAACGATTAAAAGGCATTCTCCTTAAGCTTGGTGCTGTCGAATCGTTTCTATCGCAGCATCCTGAGTATATTGATCAAGTGCAGTTTGTACAGATTGGAATTTGGGATTCATCGAATCCAACTCCTGAGAACAAGAGTGTTCGTGCGGAAATATTGGCCCATACAAAGCATATAAATGACCGCTTTGGGGCCGGTCGAACAGAGCCAATCTTTGAGTACTTGGAAGTCGAGAATACCGACATGGCGTCGCGACTTCCGCTCTGGCGGGTCGGTGATGTCTTGTTTACGACGTCAGTACGGGATGCCGTGAATCTATACCCGTTTGAATTCATATACGCTCATGAGTTAGCCAAGTCCCCTGGGATTGTCATTGTGTCGGAGTTCTCGGGCAGTAGCCGCGTTTTGACGGGCAGTATTGGCGTAAATCCATGGAAACGTGATGAAATCATTCGAGCGATGGAAATGGCATTGACTATGTCAGATGACGAGCGAATGGCGCGTCATCAAAAGGATTTAGAGTATATTACGACGAATTCACGCACAAAGTGGGCCGAACGTATTCTTGTGGATCTCAAACGAACCAAGAAACAGACGACGGAAGGCGAGTATATGGGCTACGGTCTTGGATTAGGCTTTCGAATGTTAGAATTTAATGCTGGCTTTAAGATGCTCGATACGGACGTGGTGGCAAAAGCGTACCGGGAGACGTTCCGGCGTGTAATTTTTTTTGATTACGGTAATACGCTCACGTTGGAAGAACCTGCGGGGGTGGACAATTTTTCGAAGTATATATCGGGCACTGAGCAGAACGCTTTTGTGTCGAAGGCCGAGACTCTTAAAGCATCGTCGGATCTTCTTGCTTCCTTGACACTCCTTTGTGCTGATCCGCGCAATACGGTCTTTGTCTTAAGTGGGAAAGAACGACTGGATTTAGAAAAAACGCTTGGCTCAGTGCGTGGATTGGGACTTGCTGCGGAGCATGGGTATCTGTACAAGTGGGGAACGAATGGAGGGAGTATGTCGGATAATCGGCTTCCAGTATCGAGTGCAAGCAGCTCGACTAGCATGGCAAGTGAAGGCGAGGAAGGAGTCTGGCTGTGCACAAAGGACAACTTTGATGACTCGTGGAAGGACGTGACGCATGCCGTCATGGATATTTATACGCAACGAACCCACGGCACGTACATTGAGCTGAAAGGCAGTGCGTTACTCTGGCAGTATCGTGATGCAGATCCTGAGTTTGGGCAGCTGCAAGCAAAGGAGCTACATGATCAGCTCTTGCAGGTACTCGAGCATTTTCAAGTCGAAGTTGTGACTGGGACGGACTATTTGGAAGTCCGTCCCGAGGGTGTTGACAAGGGCGTGATTGTCGATCGCGTGATGTCGACAATCGAGTCGACAAGTGGGCAGTATGTTGATTTTATCTTGTGTATTGGCGACGATCTGTCGGACGAGTTAATGTTTCAGTATCTTGAAGACGTTCGTAGTCGCTCAAATATATTTACAGTGACAGTAGGCAAGAAACCAAGTGCCGCAAAATATTTCGTCAACGATGTCGATCAAGTCATGGAGATTGTACACGCCATGACGAAAGTTTCGACAGCTGCAAAGCGAAACTTTTCTATGAATGACTTGCGATTGTTTGACCGAAACGTCACGACGAGGTAGTGGTGCTGTATGGCAGTAGGAGCGTGTCATTTGGTTGATTATTAACACGGTGTTTTGTGTCTATTTGTAGTGGCGGATTGCCTTCGTTTCAGCGTGAGGAGACTGGATTGAATCGATTGTCTAGTGACGTGGAGGATATGAGTGATATGAGCTTCAAAGATATAAACTCGTTCGAGGTCGAAACTGAGAGCGACGAGTCTACAGCAGCGACGATGCCATCGAAGACAAGAAACGCATTACTCGGTCGTGGTATTGCCGGTCGACGTTTGAGTGGCGTCAGTAGTATTAGCAGTGGAGCTGTTCGGAATTCCATGTCGATGAGCTCGCTGTCTACGGCAGGAATGCCTTCGCTACATCCCACGTCGTCCACGTACGAGCAATATCTAAGCAATGTCGACGAAGCCGCGGAAGAAGAGGAAGGTGGTATTTTCTTTTAACCACGACACACATACACGACGAGAAAATCTCGAAATAAATACAAATGACTTTTTTAAAAAAAGAAAAAATCGTGTCAACGCTATTGATCGAGGTATTTCTCTTGAACGTTAGGTGCGCTCTGGTCTGCGAAAGCAGTGTCCTTAACGATAGCAGTCTGGAAGTCCACATTGGTAAAGACATAGCCATTCGCTTTATCGATCGCTGCGACTACTTTTTGCAACGTCATGGGGTCCTGAATCTGTAGCGGCACGAAGCTAACGAGACTATAATCTTCAATCACGTCGACTAGAACCTCGTTTAGACGACGAAATCGCTCCGCAAGCCGCGACGTAGAAATTGGTACGTGTCGTGGTTCAAGCGCTATTTGATCTTCATCGTCTGCGTCATCAGGTTCCTCAAGGCGATTCAAGAGATAACGCAAATCCAACACGTCCGTATAAAAGTCTAAATTGAATGCTATGACAATTCTTTTCAGAAATGGCGTCGAAACAACACAAAAGTAGATTAGGCGTACCTAATTTGCCGTACTGCTGCATTAAATCAATTTTAGACAGCACATTGATGTGAGGTAGTTCCAGTCGCACCATGGAGGACAAGCTCAGCATAACTACCGACACGAATTTAGAGCTGTCTGTGCAATGATGTGCGTCTACGAGGTGTACAACCGCCAGCTACAATTGAGCAATTATTAGAGCTTTCCATCAGCAAGCGTGGTACTTTGGCATTTACTTACCCGATATCCAATCGATTGGAGCTTGTGTAAAAGACTGTGTACACTCGTTTCGTGCGTATAGAGCTCGACTTGACCGGGAAAGTCAAACAGAACGTACTTGTTCTTGAGCGCTGCAAGTTTTTCCTTTAGCCAGTCAAAATTGACGTCGATATAGTCCATACAATACACGAGTCCTGCAGTTTAGATAGCAATATTAGACATGCACTATAGATAGTCTTATCTCGATGCACTCACCGCCATTGGGGCCGAGGTCGAGCTCCTCCATGACATTTTCGAGACACACCATTTCAGAAACGTCGATATCAGCAGCATACGGTAGTTGCTCATTTGCTGGGTCCATATTAATCACGGCTACGTCCCGATGATTAGCTTGTAGGAACTGCTGCATTCCATTGCAGTATGTCGTCTTGCCCGAACCAGGAGGCCCGAGGACAACTTGTCCAAACGGCATTATTCAAGCGCAACAATAAAAGGTATGATTGGCTGAAATTAGTCGTGAGGAGACACAGTTGTACTCTTGTCCTAAGGTTTTTGGAAATTGTACATAAGCAATACGATGTCATGGCAAAAAAAAAAACAAAAAAAAAATGTCTTTGGCTGTACAAAAAAAAAAGTATTTTTCGACAGAATGGCCGTGATGCTGGCCCTCATTTCTTTCCCTAGTCTACAGTCAGCACCTTGAGCATATTCGTCGAGCCCGACCGGGCCTCCACCATGCCATGAAGAGCAACAACATTGTCCCCAGGCTTGACCCAGCCATATTGTTTGCCCAAGTCCGTCGCGCGGTACAGAATTGAGTCCGTGCCGATCATTGAGCCCATGCAGCGAGCTCGTACGCCCTTGTAAAAGCCCTCAGCTTGACGAGCGCTGCCGGCCATCGCCGTAAGCACTAACACAGGCATCGATGGACGGAATTTCGCTACTAAACAAGCCGTGCTGCCAGACTCCGATAGCACCACAATCATCTTGGCTTTAATATCAATCGCGGTTTTCACGGCTGACGACGCAATCGCTTCTTGTGTTGAAAGTGGGCCATACGTCTCCAACACGGCGTTACGCAACGACTGGTACACGTCGTCGTAATGAATGGCCCCTTCAGCTTGGACACAAATCTTGGCCATCATTGCCACGGCATCTGTCGGGTAGTCCCCATTCGCAGTCTCACCCGATAGCATCACGGCATCCGTTCCATCGAGCACAGCGTTAGCGACATCCGTGCATTCCGCACGAGTCGGGCGAGGTGCCTTAATCATTGACTCGAGCATTTGCGTCGCCGTCACAACAGGTTTGCCCGCAATATTCGCCTTGCGAATCATCATCTTTTGAGCCAAAAAGACCTTTTCCGGTGGAATTTCCATACCCAAGTCACCACGGGCTACCATGATACCGTCGGCCTTGGTTAAAATTTCGTCAAAATTCTCAAGTCCTTCCTGACTCTCAATCTTGGCAATGATTTTAATCGCACGACCACGAGGTCCAAGGACTTGACGAATATTGTCAATATCCTGACCTGTCCGCACGAACGAGGCCGCGATATAATCGACGCCATATACTAGACCGAAATTCACGAGATCATCCTCGTCTTTTGTCGTAAGCGTTGGAAGCATGACTTTGCAACCAGGCAGATTCATGTTCTTCCGCTCTCCGAGTGTTGCGGAATTATTGGCACGACACATGACGCTGTCTTCTTTAATCTCTAGCACCGTAAGCACTAACGAGCCGTCGGCTACAAGGATCGATCCACCCACTTGGACGGATTGAGGAAGCTCGGGATACGAGCACGCAATTTTGGTCTCATCACCAAGGAAATCGTAATCAGTAGTGAGCTCAAGGATAGCATCCTTTTGGATCGTCACCTTGTCCTTGTTCGCCAGGAATCCCGTACGGATCTCGGGGCCCTTAGTGTCCAACAAGATGGCAATGTTCTTGTGTGGGCGCGAGGCTAAAGCACCGCGGAGGCGATTAAGAGTTTCAGCATGACTCGCGTGGTCACCGTGCGAGAAATTGAAGCGCGCTACATTCATGCCAGCGTCAATAAGCTCCCCAATACCGTCTTGGGACCAGCAAGCCGGGCCCAGCGTGCAAAAAATCTTTGTCTTGCGCTCTACTCCCTCGACACTACGCATGATGTTCTCGAGTTCAACGCCTTGTCGGCTAAGTCCAATGGCTCCTGACATGGGTAGAGGATGGAGGATATTCCTGCAAGGTCGACTTGGTGCTTGGGAGTGTTTCAAATTATGGGCACGTACGCAATTATTAAACTAGTTCTGATTCAATATGTGGCCTTGTACGAGGTAACTTTTCTACCAATAGATATTGGATTTAATTCTCGCAAGAAATGTGTTTACACGTCACGGTAGGTTTATAATAAGTTTTGAAAATTTTAAGGTTGAGAGACATAAGATATAGATGACGGTGGAAAGATTTTTTTCATTTTAAAAGTAATTCCACGAGGCGTATTTGTCGCGAACACCAAAATAACTCATTTCCACATTTCACATTCAAGTCACAGAATGGCAAATTTCTTAAAAAAAGTTGAATTTATGCTCAAAATCAATTTATCACAAATTAGGTAAAGGCAAATATTCTCAATTTTTTTTGGATTCATCTTGATTTTCAAATCATCCCATTTAAGAATTAAGCTATAATGGTAATGGATTGATTTCACCATTTCGATTCTTGGTAACGTTTCATAAAAATTCTATCTCTTGGATTCTGTTCATACCCTTCTGTCGCTTCAAATACATATACATTGCATAGCATGGGCCAATCCCACGACACGTGAAGAATTTGCGCAAATTCCGAGGGCTCTCTAATTACTTGTGTAAGTACAGCAACAATTATGCAGAGCGTACTAAGCCTTCGTCTGACCTCCTTGAAAAGGATGCAGAACGAGTTTGGTCAAAGGAACAAGTAGGTGCGTTCACATCAGTAAATCAATCTCTTGTAAAGGTACCGGTCTTGGCATTGCCTCACGCGGATAAGCTTTTTTAGCGTCGTCTGCGATGCAAGCAATTTTGCAATCGGCAGCGAGCTCATGCAGAAACATGACGACGGCGTTGACCATGTCATCTCTTAAAGGTCTCGGATTTTAAAAGCCGCAAAACTATATTGCCCTGTGCATAACAAGGTGCTACTTTCAAAAAAGTATGCTCTTGTAAAGTTCGCGTGCACCTATTGGGCACCGAACCATTTGTGGTTTATACGGATCACGCATCACTGCGAACCGCAATAGACTCACCGCACCTCTCGCCTAAAATGGCAAGATGGCTTGTATTCTTCTCTAAATTTAGTTTTAAAGTCGAATACAAGCCGGGTATGTCGAATGTCTTGGCTGACGCTTCATCGCGCAGACCAAACTTCGAGGAAAGACTAGGAAAGTGTGTCTCGTGTTAAGGCACAAGTTGAGTCGTCAACTTGTGCCTTACAGCCATGAAGGTCTACCACGTGACGAGCTCGTTGGTCTCCAAAATAAAGAAGAGCTAGAGTTAGAACAAACATTGTCCCCTGCTGTTGGATCACTTCGTTGAACGAAAGGTCTCCCTTCAGTCGCACCTAAAGGCTAAGCTTTGTCGGTTTAGCTACAGCGATGGACTTTTACGGCATCAGTTGTCACCTTGTGATCCCTTGAGAATCTATGTCCCTTATTACACTGATCTGAAGATAAAGATACTTCACAAGTCCAAATGCACCATCGAGTGGGTATCTGAGCCGTGAGAGACATCCTTACGAGTGTCAGAGAGAACTTGATGCCACACCTGTAACGGGTCTAGAACGTCCCGTCACTAGCTTACACGAACGCTTAAGAAAACAATCACCCACAGCCTCATCAATATCGTTTTGCGCAACCAGGACGCCAGCTATATCATCGCGAGGGCCCACCACCGCTTGTGGATTCGGAAAGGTCAGGTTAACTGGATCGTATTGTGGGTCACGAGGACCCTCTCCACGAAGCAGCACCGTCGGCTCACGGGAGGCGCGCGATCCCAATCGCGCGCAAGTATCGCTTAGGCTGACTTGGTTCCCAGCAGAATACGTGGAAGCCGCGTTCCTCGCTTCTGCGTGACGTTTTAGACGTTCCAGACGTTGTTCGGGCATTTGATTCCAAGGAGTCGGGCTACCCTAACGCGACTACAGAAACGAACGTTCTCATGGTGAGCGAGAGCGATAAGACGGCCAGGAACTGTGTCGTGATTTATGGTGGTGAGAATGAGAACGATGGCGAGAACGAGAACGTCGTGGTAACTTTTATCATCACGACCACGAGAACGGGATCTCGACGAGTATCGCGCAGCAGGATAGGCAGACGAATCTGTCGCCGCCCTGCGCTCGGCATTCAGCGGAAATTGACTCCGCTGCCGAGAGTGGTGACGCCATCGAGGCGCACCACGTATAGCTGCAGTCCGCCGTTTGTAGAGACTGCGCTTGTACTTGCCGATCCAGGCTTGCTCGCGTTCGCTGAGTGGGTACTCGGTAAGGTGTCTTTGGCATTCGTCGCGAGATGTACGTGGCACCAAGCCGCAATATTAACACCCCTCTTTGACGTGGACATAGCAGATTCGGTCCTCATTCCAAGCGTTCTCGCAAACTTATAAACGTAATGCGCCGATTGAGTGAATGTCCTCTCGATTGGCAAGCCATTGTGGAAAGTTTTTTCCATCCTCGATCATCCGGTTCCAATGCCGGATGAAGGCGCACTAGGAGCTTTGCAAAGCGTCGTACGCAACATTCTCAAGACTCTTTCCGGGCAAACCGGGGAAACGCCGAAAGTAGTCCTGCATCGTTGCAAGCGAGTCCGGAGTGTGAGCTCCGGACAAGTTGTACAGCGCCCAAGGGATGAGTTGTTGGTCCATCACGTGGATGGTCGCACTCCCGCTGATGGCTCTCGGGGGTACTGTGAAGTTGTGGGTCGTGTGCTTCGTCATCGTGGCTTCAGGTGTGAAAGTCAATGTTTCGACAAACGAGCACTCACGGTTGATGTTGGGTATTTTGAAGAGAGAATGATGTATTGCGCCACGTTACAGGATTAAAACAACAAACTAAATAATTACATTTGTAGGCAGGTGCTGTGCCCGGATAGCGGACACAGCGTAACAAATTATTATTAATTCATTATTCGGGGACAGAAGACCCAATATGGACCAATGATTAATTGCCAGAAAATTCGTGGTTCCATAGAAGCGGATACACTTCGTACTTAGTACGATTAAAAATCTCGGTAAAAATTAAATAAAATTGAATTTTACTACGTTCCTCGACGGGAACGCAGCCGCGTCCAATGTCATCGGCGCGTCAAGCAAGGCGGGAAATAAGGTCGGCCTACGAGCCCCTAATTCCGCTGTCAAAACCAACCCGTGAAGCGTAGCCGGGCGATATTCTTTTAGCTGCCCGACGTAGAACGTCGGGTGAAGCCGCAGCGATGAGGGAATGTTCCACCGTGTAGGTATCGCCGATCGCCTTAACAACCTTGGATGGACCGATGAAGCCTGGCGCGAGTTTACTTGCGCCTAGGTTGGTAACTGCTGAAACCCTTAGGTCTTCTGTCGATTAAAATACACGATTACCTTTCTGGAACTTACTCATGTTTTTCTTTCACGTTCGTTTATCTGCATTCTCTTGCTGTTTATCCACTGCAGATAAAAGTGCATCACGTACAAATCGGGCAATGGCTTGACGTTGGAGAATAAACTCCGACACAGCCATGTCATCAAGTGGTCGCGCCGATTATGGTCGACGCGTAGTTGGCAGTAGGTGAACGCGTACCCGAAGGCGGGTCAATATGTGTCTACGCAGTCCATCGAGATAACGGGGCACGCCACGCCACGTGGGATCAAAACAGCAGACTTCGCCTTGGATCGGGTGATTAAAATCGCGCTCAAAATACCGTGGGCTGCACTCGATCGTTGTTTAACACCTTCATCCACATCCAGAGTGGAGCCACAAGGCGCCGTGGGGCGACCCGAGGCAAGAAGAGTAGGAACTCGAGGGAGTCGAGCCGAGTTCAGAAAAAATAGCGTCAAACCTGTTGACGCGTGCACAGCATTGTTGAGTGCGAACTCAGCAAGTGGCAAAAATGCACTCCAACTCATGATGGAAGTGGCATAACTCCGAAGAACATTTTAAGGACTCGATTAACGCGCTCGGTTTGTCCATCCGTCCTCATATGGGCCGCGGTTGACATCTGCAGCTTCGTCCCGAGAAGCTCGAACAGTGACGTCCGAAATGCGGATGCAAATTTCGGATCAAGGTCCGACACAATATTATCCGGCAAGCCGTGCTGGCGAAACATAGCGTCAATGAAGTGCACCGCGGCTCTGCCGCGGTGATCGTAGCGTGATCAGGAACCAGTTGTGCTACCTTGCTGAATCTGTCGACAAATACCAGGACACCTGTTCGATCTTGTATATCAGGCGCGAGCCTGGAGATTAAATCCATCGAAAGTGAACGCTAAGCTTCAGGTGCTATCGGCAACGGTCGCAGAGGAGCCTGCGACAATGGAGATGGCTTCACCCGTCGGCAGATTTCGCATGTACGGTTCCAGTTGAGTACCCACTTGTATGTGAACGAGTAAAAATTCGCGAGACACAATTGCGAAAGTCTTTTCGCGGCCTAAGTGGCCAATAATTGGAGCATCGTGATACTCATGAAGAATCCGAGCACGCAAATCCGAGTCGTTGACGACGACTGTGCGAGAAGAATCGAAGTGGTCGATACTTTACAGAAGCAAGTCATCTCTAAAGTGTACCGCTGAATTTGATCACGCTTGGTTCGTGACAGAGCTTTTCAGTGCAACATAACTGGGAGCGCGTAGATAAGCGATATCATCCGCGTAATCAGAATCATTCTCGTAAGCAGCGACTATTTCGTCGAATTAGCACAGCTCGGGGGTGACCCGAGTTAAATTCAGCGATACACACATCGCACATCTTTCTTTATCGTCGTCAGTCACCTGGGTCTCAGCGCGGTCCGAGGAACGTAGTTGGGGATGTCGTGATAGAGCATCAGCAAGGAAATTAGTCTTGCTCGGTTTGCAATGCATGGCGGAGTTGTGCTCGGAAAGGAAGAACAGCCACCGTGCCATTCGTTGGATGAGTGCGGAGTCTTCGTCGCTGTGCGCAGTGATGCATGATCGGTATACAAAACAATGGTGCATTCCCCAAGCAGGTGAACATGGAACTTGATGAGTGCGTGCCGCATTGCTAACAACTCCTTATCATGAGCTGGATAGTTCTTCTCCGCTGGGTTCATCTGTCGTGACTAATTTATTCACGACTCGTTCACGGCCCTCATCATAAAATTACATGAGGGCACAACCAATTGCGAAGTCACTTGCATCGCAGACCACGTGGAATGGGTTGGAGTCACCCGGAAGATCCAACACAAGCGCTAAATTCAGGCTTATCTTTACTGCATTGAAGGCCCTTTAGTGGTTGGGATGTCCCGACCACGTGGCGTCTTTATTCAAAAGTGACGACAAAGGCTGTATAGAAACGGCATAATCCTTCGTATGCTTGTACAAGTAATTGTTTAGCCGAGCCACTGACGCAACTACCGTAGAAATCTTGGGCGTGGACCAAGAACAGGTTGACGTTACCTTCTCTGGATCAGCTCGAACTCCCGACTTACTCACATAGCAACCGAGATCCGGAATTTTCGGTGCCCAAAAGACACACTTCTTGAGGTTCGCGTACACCTTGTTGTCTCGCATGACTTGAACCACCTGTTTCAAGTGTCGAAGGTGAACTTGGATATCGCTGCGATTGTTCTCATCGCGACTATGGATGAAGGTGTCATCGAAGTAACTAGGCGTGAAGTCTCGGAGTAGTCCCAACACTTGAGACACCAGGCGATTGAAAAGTGGCCGGTGTATTCTTTAACCCATGTCGCATCACTAGCCATTCCCATCACATACTAGTCGAGGTACTCACCGCTGTGAGTGGTATGTCGCTCGGTCGCATCAGGATCTGGTAGAAGCCATCGGTTAATTAAATGGTAATGAAGATGACGCTTTCTGACATGGAGCTTAGCACCATGTCCTTCCTAAGGATATGTGTTGGTGCAGGAAAAGTGGCATCATTAGCTTATTAAACGCATGCACTATACGCCAGCCTCCCGTGGCCTTCTTCACGCAGAAGATTGGACTCGAATGTGGCGAGATACTCTCACGCACATAACCCGCCTTGCGGTAGCCTTCGAGGAATTCGTCAATAAGCCCCGACTTGATCTCGTAACAACGGCCACTGCCGTGTCACGCAATACTTTGAACCCGGCACGAGTTCAGTCTCGTGCCGAACACACGATCAGCAGGAAGTTCAGCCTGATCATGTCCGGGAATACATCTGCATACTCACGAGCAATGTCGTAGACTGGGTTACCATACTCTCGCGGAGTCTGCCATGACTGTGACGCAAATCGTTCTTCATGCGCTGGCTTTGGCTCAGCGCTTCGAGGTCGCGTCATTTGCTCTTTGTATGTCGCGGTAACCACCTCGTTGGTAATCAAACATACCTTTTCCACAGTGCGTCCCTTAAGGCCACGCAGGAATGCTTACAGGAGAGTCCTGGAAGGCGTGTAATCGAGAGCGCGTCACGAGGTGGACTCGCGACTTCAATGTATTGGCGCCTTTGTGGACGTGAAAAATGATAGTGTCAACACATTCCAACGCTGAATTCTCGATGCTTGTGTTCCCGTCGTGCTTCGAGTCGATACTCGAAGCTGGCGATCCGCAGCTAGGTGATGAACTTTCAAGCACATCGACATTCGATACCATTTTGTGCGCGAAAAGGTCAAAGATAGTCAAGTGGTAGATATAATGATCTATATCTACCAATGAATAAGCTTTCGGAATACTACTACGTAACGTAATATTCTCCAAATATTAGCTTCCTTTTAGATAATATATTCATTAACAATCTTTTAAGTGTTAATTTCATGAAACAATACACCCCGTTCCAGCACACACTCATCAAGTTCCGTGTTCAGCTGCTCGGGGGCGTAACTTTGCGTTATATACCGACCATGCGTCGTCACACACAGCGATTAAGACTCCGCACTTATCCCAACGGATGGCACGGTGGCTGTCCTTCTTTTCCGAGTACAACTTCGTCATGCATTACAAGCCGGGCAAGACCGATATCCTTGCTGATGCTCTATCACGACGTCCCGACTACGATTCTCGGACCGCGCTTGAGTCGTTAAATGACTGACGACGATGACGATGAAGAAAGATGTGCGATGAGTGTATCGCTAAAAAAGTTTTAACTCGGGCCACCTCCGAGCTGTGCTAATCGACAAAATAGTCGCTGTTTACGAGAATGGTCCTGATTACGCGGATGTTATCGCTTATCTAAGTGCTCCAGTGATCTTCACTGAGAGTTCTGTCACGATCAAACGTAATCAAATTTAGGGGTACAGTTTAGACGGTGACTTGTTTCTGAACAGCATCGACCAATTCGATGCTCCTCGTACAGTCGTCGCCAACGACTCGGATTGCGAGCTCGGATTCTTCACGAGTATCACGATGCTTCAATTGGTGGCAACTTAGGCCGCGAAAAGACTTCTGCCGCTGTGACTCGCGAATTCCTCTGGCCCCACATGTACGAATGAGTACGCAGCTGGATTCATACGTGCAAAATCTGCCAACGGGTGAAGCCATCTCCATCGTCGCAGGCCCCCATGCGACCGCTGTCGATAGCACCTGAAGCTTGGCGTTCAGCTTCGGTGGACTTAATCTTCAGGCTCGCGCCGATCGACAAGATCGAACAGGTGTCCTGGTATTTGTCGACAGATTCAGCAAGATGACACAAATGGTTCCAGTTTAGACTAAAATCACCGCGGCAGAGCCGCGGTGCACTTCATTGACGCTGTGTTTCGCCAGCACGGCTTGCCGGATAATATTGTGTCGGACCTTGATCCGAAATTCGCATCCGCATTTCGGACGTCACTGTTCAAGCTTCTCGGAATGGAGCTGCAGATGTCAACCGCGGCCCATGCGAAAACGAATGGGCAAGTCAAGCGCGTGAGTAGAGTCCTCCGAGATATTCTTTGGAGTAATGCTACTTAACTTTACGAGCTGAAGTGCATTTTTACCAATTGCTAAGTTCGCATCCAACAATGATGTACACGCGTCCACAGGGTTGACGCCATTTCGTGTGAATTCGGCTCGACACCCTCGAGCTCCTACCCTTCTTGGCGCCTCGTGGCTCTACTCTGGGTGGGGGTCAAGGCGAGTAAAACAGCGATCAAGTGCAGCCCATGGTATTTCGAGCGCGAATGTAGTCATTCGATCCAAGGCGAAGTCTGCTGTTCTGACGCCATGTGGCGTAATGTCCCCTTTATCTCGATGAACTGCGAAGACACTTATTACCCGTCTTCGGGTACGCGATTACCTACTGCCAACTACGCGCCAATTAAGTCGGCGCGACCACTTGATGAAATGGCTGTGTCGGAGTAAATTCTTCAACGTCAAGCCATCAATCGGTTTGGACGTGATGCACCTCAGTCTGCAGTGGATAAACAGAATGCAGATAAACGTGAAAGAAAAACATGAGAAAGTTAAGAAAGGTGAAATCGTGTATTATTATCGACAGAAGGTCTAAGGGTTTTAGCAGTTGCCACTCTGTGTATTATTATCGACTGAAGGTCTAAGGGTTTTAGCAGTTGCCACTCTAGGCGCGAGTAAACTCGCGCCACATTTCAACGGTCCATCCAAGGTTGTTAAGGCGATCGGCGATGCCTACACGGTAGAACATTCCCTCATCGTTGCGGCTTCACCCGACGTTCTACGTCGGGCGGTTAAAAGAATATTGCCCGGCTACGATTCACGGGCTGGTTCATTTCCCTCCTTGCTTGACGCGCCGATGACATTGGACGCGGCTGCGTTCCCGTCTGCACAGGACCGAGAGCCTGGCGCTCCAGGTTCCTCTCCAGTTCGAGCAGTTCGCGGTTCGAGGGTCAAGTCTCACCTTGCGGTCTTTTTCGCCTGTGTAGCACGCTCGAGAGAATTCTTAGCTTCTAGCCGAGCATCGGCAGCCTTGTTCACAGCCGCATCAATATCGTCCTGCGCAACAAGGACGCCAGCTATATCATCGCGAGGGCCCACCACCGTTTGTGGATTTGGAAAGGTCAGGTTCGCTGGATCCTGGATCGTATTGTGGGTCACGAGGACCCTCTCCACGAAGCAGCACCGTCGGCTCACGGGAGGCGCGCGATCCCAATCGCGCGCAAGTATCGCTTGGGCTGACTTGGTTCCCAGCAGGATACGTGGAAGCCGCGTTCCTCGCTTCTGCGTGACGTTTTAGACGTTCCAGACGTTGTTCGGGCATTTGATTCCAAGGAGTCGGGCTACCCTAACGCGACTACAGAAACGAACGTTCTCATGGTGAGCGAGAGCGATAAGACGGCCAGGAACTGTGTCGTGAATTATGGTGGTGAGAATGAGAACGATGGCGAGAACGAGAACGTCGTGGTAACTTTTATCATCACGACCACGAGAACGGGATCTCGACGAGTATCGCGCAGCAGGATAGGCAGACGAATCTGTCGCCGCCCTGCGCTCGGCATTCAGCGGAAATTGACTCCGCTGCCGAGAGTGGTGACGCCATCGAGGCGCACCACGTATAGCTGCAGTCCGCCGTTTGTAGAGACTGCGCTTGTACTTGCCGATCCAGGCTTGCTCGCGTTCGCTGAGTGGGTACTCGGTAAGGTGTCTTTGGCATTCGTCGCGAGATGTACGTGGCACCAAGCCGCAATATTAACACCCCTCTTTGACGTGGACATAGCAGATTCGGTCCTCATTCCAAGCGTTCTCGCAAACTTATAAACGTAATGCGCCGATTGAGTGAATGTCCTCTCGATTGGCAAGCCATTGTGGAAAGTTTTTTCCATCCTCGATCATCCGGTTCCAATGCCGGATGAAGGCGCACTAGGAGCTTTGCAAAGCGTCGTACGCAACATTCTCAAGACTCTTTCCGGGCAAACCGGGGAAACGCCGAAAGTAGTCCTGCATCGTTGCAAGCGAGTCCGGAGTGTGAGCTCCGGACAAGTTGTACAGCGCCCAAGGGATGAGTTGTTGGTCCATCACGTGGATGGTCGCACTCCCGCTGATGGCTCTCGGGGGTACTGTGAAGTTGTTGGTCGTGTGCTCCGTCATCGTGGCTTCAGGTGTGAAAGTCAATGTTTCGACAAATGAGCACTCACATTGGTGAGTGCTCACTATGCACCATCAATTTGGCATCTGGGCTGTGAGAAGACATTCTTACAAGTGTCGGAGAAAATTTGTTGGCCACACCTGTAACAGTTCTAGAACGTCCCGTCACTTGCTTACACGAAAGCTTAGGGAAACTTTCAGCCTAAGTATTAGGTACCAAGTATAATTTAATTTCATTTATTTCTTACTAAGATTTTTAATAGTACCAAGTACGACGAGTTCCCGCTTTTCGGGAACCCCTTTTTTTCAGGGAATTTATGATTGGTCCATATTGGGTCTTCTGGCCCCCAATAATGAACCAATAATAATTTGTTACGCTGTCACCGCTATCCGGGCACAGCATCTGCCAACAAATGTAAATTATGTAGTTTGTTATCTTAAAAATAATGTGGCGCATTACATCACCCTCCTTTACAAAATACCTGCTGCTCCAACAGCAGGTGGCAAAGTTTGTCCTAACCCTAGCTCTTCTTTATTTCGGAGGCCAACAAGCTCGTCACGTGGTGGACCTTCATGGCTCCCAACGTTGACGACTTAACTTGTGCCTTAACACGAGACACACTTTCCTATGTCTTTCCTCGAAGTCTGGTCTGTGCGAAAACGCGTCAGACCACAGAACTTCAAAGAACGGGCTTCTTCAAAGGCATCCCAACCTTGAGCAGCGGACCGTTTTTTTTGTCAGTTTCTAGGACGCTCTCGTCCAACGTGGACGACGAGCAACAGTCCATCAAGATATCTTCTGGAACTTGTGTGACTATTTCGTGGATCTCTCCTTCCTTTAAAATCGGCAAGAAACATATCCCACGACATCTCCGAAAGTCTTATAAACTCCTCGGTAGATTTTAAGACATACCGGAGCACCTCAACTGAGGATGCCTCTGCTATATTATCTTCAACGGCCTCGAACGCCTCGTTCGAAGGCCCGCTCTCTTCAATTGGGACCGATCGAAAGGTCACTCGTTTCGACGCGGCTTTTATCGGCCTTATCTGTCGGGTACTCGTTCTCCGAGTATCGACGACCTTTGACTGGGAAGCGGATGCCGTTGCTTTCCTAGCTACGACACCCCTTCTAACCGCACCAGGCTCTAGGCTCTGTGCCGGTTCTTGCGACGCTTGACTTCTTTTCAGCTCTGTCTACTGCCACAGGCTCTCGGCTCTGTGCAGGACCATTAGACGCATGACTACTTGTCATCATCCTTTTCACTACTCCAGTCTCCACGAGCTGGGTAGAACTTGGTGGCGTTTGATAACCGTCAACGCACCCTCAACTGTGTTCGACACGACATCAGTTGCATAGGCCTCGCGCAAGAGCACATTCTTTCCGATGTCCTGCGTAGAGATAGCAACTGTGTGAAGACGCCAGTCTTTCCATGGTTGGTGTTTTGCCAACCAGGGCATGCCTAGGATGAGGTCATACGGTCTCTTCATATCTAGCACTGTGAACTTCGCTCAACACGAGAAGTCATTAAAGATGAAGACGAGTTCAACCTAAACTGGTCCCTACTAAAGGGTGATGGCAAGAACCAGCGTGCGACACGCGCGAGTTCTGCATCGACAGCTGAGGGTTCGGGAAATGCAGGAGCGCAGTAGGGGCAGGATGCCCTACTGACGCGGACTGAAGCTACCCTTAAGCTCTGAGTTATCGATCAAATGGGTAGCCTAGTCTTTTGAGGTCTCGAATTTTCGGACCTCAATTCTGCTGGTCCATAGCTCTCGAGTACGAGACTATGTCCATGTGATGACCCTCCTTATGGATTCGGGTGCATCACAGAATTTTGTAAAACTCGCGGCTCTAAAACAGAGACCGGCGGCGTTTGAGTCTCTATGCCCACCAAGTTCCTGGGCCAAATGCTCTGCCACCTACCGAAGGTGTTCGAGGAGGTGGGGGAAATGAGCCCAATCGATATTGAGGCTCAACCTTACTGACACGCTCCGATAAACGGGTCGTAAGAAGGACTACTGGTGATATCAAGTGTAGGCGGACGCTTCTTAAAGCTGCCACGCACTACTAGCAGACACCTTTTGAGCACAGTGAGGTTTTTAGTGGGCGCCTAAGCGACCTCACCCAACGAACTTAGAAACCTAAGTTTCAGCGACGTCACGGGAGCGGAATCCGGCTCCACGTGCGCACTTGTCAACTAGGAAGTAGTTTTCAGACTGATTTATATTTAACCGTGTCAAACATATATCCTATTTATAGCATTTATAAATGCCATCTATGTAGATATGCACTGATATTTATTGCGAGCGTATTATTTTAAATACCTCGTATCTTGGATGACGCTAGCCGTCATCCCCGTTAATGTGAATGCCCTCAGCTGCATCACATACACAAGGGGGTGGGTCACAATTTGAACCATGGGTCTAATTACTTCACTTGAGTAACTGACCATCTCCCTTAAATACACAAAGTGTACTTAACGGGGATTGTGTAGGATTTGGCAACTTTAGCCCGTTACAGTCAAGGTAAGAGATAATTAAGTCAACGTCTAAATTGACCGATCCGCTGGTCCATTTAGCGAGTAGCAATAGTACTTAAACAAAGTCAAGGGCAAAAAAACATTGCACCTTGGTCAATTGCAAAAGCGTAGTTAAGCAGGTTCCAATCTTGGAATTCACAAAAAAATTAAGAAAAGTCTTCGTTTTAAGGTAACTTTCATCATAATAAGATCATTTATTTATTTTTTTATTAATCTTATGTGCTTAAATACCTGGTCACGCGAACGAATTTTAAATAAAGCTCTCTTCACATCCACAAAAATGCAAGGTTTGTGTAAGTTGTGATTTTCGAAGCTTTTTGTCATGGCAAAGCACCACCCTGACCTTGTAATGTGCCGCAAGCAACCGGGCGTAGCTATCGGCCGTTTATGTGAAAAAGACGACGGAAAATGCGTGATCTGTGACTCGTATGTGCGCCCATGTACATTAGTGCGCATATGCGACGAGTGCAATTACGGCTCGTACCAAGGACGCTGCGTCATTTGCGGTGGACCAGGCATTTCAGACGCCTACTACTGTAGGGAGTGCACGCAGCTGGAGAAGGATCGGGATGGCTGTCCCAAGATTGTGAATTTAGGCAGCTCCAAAACTGACCTCTTTTATGAGCGGAAGAAGTACGGCTTCAAGAAACGCTGAGTCACTAGTACACCCAGCGGGCTTAAGAAGCAAGTGATGCGTTATGACGATATAATCGATTAAAATTCGTTTGACCCTCTACGATGCTACCGTCCGTGGTCGTGTTTGTAATGTCTTTACTAAAGGCGCGACGCTTTTATGAAATTCGACATGTCATGCATGGCGAAAATTGTGAATCTTTCGCACAATTCGCCTTTAAATGTAATAGATTTGAAAGTCTTCTTTTATCTTCACTTATTATAGAGAATAAATGAAACAAGTGGCACGGTATCACGACGTATACAATCGTTTACAGATGATTTTACGTGAGTTGCTCCATTCGCGCCAGTAATGTATCGTTAAGATAGGGAACGTATTAAATATTTAAGCCGTGTTGATTAAATAATGGTACTTCCTTCCTTGCTTATGTCTCAACACTGATGAGGCGAATGATAACTTACACAATCTGCCATCATTCAACAGTAAGCACCTTTAGCATGTTCGTCGAGCCGGAGCGAGCCTCCACCATGCCATGTAAAGCGACAACATTGTCACCTGGCTTGACCCAACCAAACTGCTTTCCCAAATCCGTCGCACGATACAAAATCGACTCGGTCCCAATCATCGAACCCATGCAGCGCGCTGTGACCCCTTTACAAAAGCCTTCCGCCTGGCGAGCAGTTGTGCCCAAAGCCGTGAGCACTAGCACCGGCATTGATGGACGAAATTTAGACACAAGACGCGCAGTATTGCCCGATTCTGTTAGCAATACAATCATCTTGGCATCAATATCAATCGCAGTCTTCACAGCTGATGACGTGATAGCCTCTTGAGTATCCATATGACCGTACGTATCAAGGACCGAGTTATGAAGCGCTTGGTATAAATCGTTATAGTGAATAGCCCCTTCAGCCTGCAAGCAAATCTTGGCCATCATTGCCACGGCCTCGGTAGGGTACTCGCCTTTGGCAGTCTCACCCGATAACATCACAGCATCGGTACCATCTAGCACCGCGTTGGCCACATCCGTACATTCAGCACGAGTTGGACGAGGCGCCTTAATCATCGACTCAAGCATCTGCGTCGCCGTCACAACAGGTTTGCCAGCAATATTGGCTTTACGAATAATCATCTTTTGGGCCAAAAAGACTTTTTCGGGTGGGATTTCCATGCCTAAATCGCCACGGGCTACCATAATGCCGTCTGCTTTGGTTAAAATGTCGTCAAAATTCTCAAGTCCTTCCTGACTCTCAATCTTAGCAATAACTTTAATGGTACGGCCACGAGGTCCAAGGATGTGGCGAACATTGTCAATATCCTGTCCCGTACGCACGAATGAAGCCGCAACATAATCCACGCCATGTACCAAACCGAAATTCACCAAATCATCCTCGTCCTTAGCTGTGAGCGTCGGTAGCAAAAGTTTGCAGCCAGGGAGATTCATGTTCTTACGTTCGCCCAGTATAGCGGTATTATTGGCTCTACAGACGACGCTGTCTTCTTTAATCTCAAGCACCGTAAGCACTAGCGAGCCATCGGCTACAAGGATAGTTCCATCTACCTTGACGGACTGACAGAGCTCTGCGTACGAGCACGCAATTTTGGTCTCGTTACCAAGGAAGTCGTAATCACTTGTGAGCTCAAGAGTAGCATCCTTCTTAATCGTCACCTTGTCTTTGTTTGCCAGAAAACCCGTGCGAATTTCGGGACCTTTCGTGTCGAGCATGACTGCAATGTTCTTATAAGGACGCGTGGCCAGCGCAGCACGCAGGGAATTCAGTATCTCAGCATGGCTAATGTGGTCACCGTGGGAAAAATTTAAGCGAGCTACGTTCATGCCCGTGTCAATAAGCTCGCCGAGTCCCTTCACGGTCCAGCAGGATGGCCCTATCGTACAGAAAATACGCGTTTTACGTTCTCCAGCTTTGTCGCTGCGCATGATGCTCTCAAGCTCCACTCCCTTTCGGCTTAGGCCTATTGCTCCCGACATGACTACATTTGCAATACATGCATGTTAGCCAAACGCAGCAACAATCGGACGCATTCGCGACCCTATTTCACGCACTGTAACAACGGTCAGCTCCTCCACTGGGCCGTGACATTCCATAGCTATTCATGCCAGTGGCTAGTTTGGATCTGGCGTTGTCACAAAACCATCTATAGAGCCATCATTACCTGATAATACTTCGTCGATTCTGAAAGAAAAGTGAACTACTTGGTGCAGTTGCTTTGAGTAAAGTTCCTTTTATTGCAACTTTCCCGAAAAAACCTGGTACTAACGGTTTTTTTCGAAATAAATTTCGTTCCCGTCGATAAGCAACGGAGGTCGATAAAAATCCATATCTTGATCCTGCCTCTGCCACGTCGGCCCCCGTCACGCCAGTTTTTTTGGTATGCACGCACCCGCGAGCTACCCGGGTAGTGATGCTTAATTTTTTCAAAGCGTTGGAAGGGAAGGTGATTGTGTAACGGGCGCCCCGTTACATAAATATTATTTCCTAGAGGACAAGTAAAAAATCCTATGAAAGTCGATAATATTTAAAAGTACAAATTTATTAATTTTGACTTAATAGTTCCAAAATTTTACTTTTTTCTTATTCTAAGCCTTAAATCGTTCGATAGTAGCTAAGTCTTCCAATCTACTTAGAATCTTCCTCTTAATGTCGTTTACGTGAAACAACTGAGGCACCTTTCCTCCACTGTAATCAGTGCAGGTTGTCTAGGCTGTCGAGTACTGTTATCAGTACTAGCGAAAGGTGCCTCTTTACACTGCAGACATTATTATATAAGGTGAAATCATTTTGTTTGTCTGATCAGACGAATGACTATGATATTGCTGTCAATCAGCTTGATAAGCCGCCTCCAGAAGGCGGCTGTAACGCTTTGCTGTCTATCCGAGACAATAGACGCTGGCAGCTTATGAGCCCTCAAAATGTTTTTGGAAAGGAGGAAGCAGCAACAGTGTCTCGTTCTATTGCTAAAACATATACTTGCCAAAACTAAGAGATGAAACAAACGGTGTCAAATTGTATTTATTTTATGTACACGCAAGAGTTTGTATAGTATTTAAAAGAAGTTCCTGCCGAATAATATATGGTGTTGACGTCGTCAGTCGGCTTATTTATACTCCCTAAACCAATTGAACTTATCGAGAAGGAGAAGGTGAGGTGAGGTACATTAAGATACTTCTAGAGATCCCTATGGCCGTGTTAGTGTCCTATATACTATGCAGCTCTACAGGAGGCAGATTTGAGTCGATCATGCTGTCACTGCTGAGCATTCCGGTCCACGAGGGTGCGGAGTGCGAGTGTATGCTCTCGCGTTGTTCGTGTTGGCGTGGCGACGAGCGTGACTTCATTCAGCGCTGTTTGGCGCGTTGTAATCCACTGTCGAACGTCGTGTTCAGGTGTTCTACAAGTCCATGATGACTGGACGTCCGTCCTCTGCAGTCGTCTGCTGGGAGAGAGCCGTGTCCATCGCGATGTTGGCTGCTCGGTCGGCCATCTTGTTATGCTCGCGGTAATGATACGTCCAGCTGCGGATGCCGAGCCCGTCCGCGCATCGTCTCGCTTTCAGATAGAGTTGTCGCAGTCGAGGCTGTTTCGGTACCCTGTGGCGTTGGTGCTGTCGGATGATCATATTGCTGTCTCCGATCACGTGCAAGGGGCTGTAGCGAGCTGCCGCGGCTCGACGTAGTCCGTGGATGAGCCCCCAGTACTCGGCCGTGTTGTTGGTCGTGTCGACTCGCGCATACGACATGCTGGACGCCCAGCAGATGTCTGTGGCGTGCGTGTCGATGTCGAGTCGCTCGACGACCGAGCCTGACCCTCCTGGCCCTGGGTTGCCTCTTGATCTTCCATCGAAGAAAAGCAAGAAGACGGAGCGCGACTCGAGTGGTCGTGGACATGTTCGCTCGCGGTCGCGTTCCGACAGCAGGTCCTGAAGGGTGGCTACGAGCACTGCCATCACCCTCCCTCTCGGAGTCCGGTGCGCATCGCTGTCGAAATCTCGCATGAGGTGTCCGAGAGAACTGAGTCCACCGTGGATAGAGGCGTTAATAAAGGCTCTCATAACGGTCGCTGAGGCGGTCGGTTCGTGTCGCAGTCGGAGTCGTGCACACTAGATGGCATGCAGCGTTGCGACCGCCGTGTGCCACCAGAGTAGGCTGGCCACTGGGTAGAGCTCGTCGCGCAACGGGTCCTCATCCTCCTCGTCACTCAGAGTGGCATGAACAGCGTTCCAAGCCCGCTCGGGTGTCTCAGGCATCTCGAGGCTGAAACACAGACGTGGTGCGTCGTCTATGACGTTCTCGCGGAGTTGTTGCCAGCGTGGGCGGAAGTCTGCCCACGCCGTCGCCGCGACTGGACAGTCCCAGAAAACGTGCTTGACGTTGGTGTGTTAAACGTCGCTGCATGAGGAGTGCGGGCATGTGAGGTTGCTGCTATCGTGGTTCCAGAGGTTGAGCTTGTTCGCATTGAGCCGGAAAACGGTCTGCGCTGCGTATGGAGAAAGACTGGGAACTCGCTGCGTCTCGGTCCATTTGATCTGCCGCATTTCATCGAACACAGTCGAGCTGCTGCTTGCCTGTCTGGGAAGCGCATCATCGCGTGCCTTCTCTCCCTTCTCTCGACGTCTTCGTGTTACCATCCGCCTGTACTGCTTCCTCCTTGGTCGCCACCGTTCTTCACCACTGTAGAGACTCACGAGCCGCGAGAGTACCGAATGTCCCTGGAACGTGACTGTACTACCCGGCACATCTGCGGATGCTTCACGCTCGCAGTCGTTCATCGATGTCACTGTACGTGGATCGCGTTGCAGTAGAGCGTCCGAGTAGATGATGCTGTCCCCGTTGTCCGTTAGCATCCACGAGTGGCGCTGCTGCAACTCCACATTGACCGGTCTCAGTAACGTCGGTGTGTGCGGACGGTAGAGAAGCTGCGGAAAGTTGATCAAGAGTGTTTCACAAAGGCGCTCCGCTGCCCGTCGAGTCGACGGCCGTGGATCCGGAGACTCGCGCATCTGGAACGTGATCTCGCCTCTCCTACTCCACGACCACTCGATGACATCTCCGAGCGTTCACCGACAGTCTGTCGCTCGTGCAAAGTCGCCAACTGTAGACAGAGCTCCATGACCGTTGTGTAGCCAGGTCGCGGTATCCAGTGTCGCGTGCCGGAGCCACTCGTCGCAAAAGGCTCCCCTGTGATCCGCCCATCGCCGCACCAGATCCGCCACTCTCGTCATCGTGGTGGCATCGATGCTGTTTACCACCTCGCCATCGTGCCACCGCGCATTGCTGAGGCTGGTTCGCATTGCCTCACGGGCGTCCCGCACAAGCCGATGCTCCGCTGCCGAGAGGGTGCCGCCGTGCACGGACCGCACGACTGCTGCTCCGGATGCCCACATCGTCGAGCCGTAGAAGTTCGCGTCTTTCGCCGTTGTATCGAACCTCGGGGTGAGATACACGTCAGCGCCCTACCGCCCTGCCATTATGATGTCGCCGATGGTCCGCCCGGCTCCTGTCGATCCCGACGCCCACCGTCCAACTGCCATTGCGGCCATGGTGAGAAGCTCCGCTTGAATATTCGGAACTGCAATCCCGCCTTCAAGTACGGGTAGCTCGGCCTGCATCTCGCCCATCCAAGCTCGAACCTGCTTGCCATCTCGTTTGCCCCAGACAAAGCGTTTGACGAGTTGCTGTAGTTGGTCGACAGTTGCTGTAGGTGGCCAGACGTGTCTGGCAACGAAGACGATCTTTGGTACAATGACCGCTGCAGCCAGCGCGGCTCGTTGCCCTACTGTGTTAGTTTTGGCCCGCGCGAGGTGCAATCTCGCGTTGATCGAGCTGATACACGCTTCCCAGTTGGCCTTCGTCGCGTCACCAACACTGACTTGAATACCGACGTACCTGCAGTGCTCGCCGTCGCGCAAGAGCTTCACATCACCAAGAGAGGCGGGATCAACGACGACACCACTGCGGAGAGGAATAGCCATGGACTTGCTGGCGTTGACTCGAAGTCCGGATGCCGTGCCGAACTGTGCGAGCATCTCCAACACCCTGCTGACATTCTGTGGAGACCGGACGTAGACAGCCGTATCGTCGGCGTACCCACAGATCTTCACATTGATCTGTTTGGATCGGCTACTGAGGACTACACCTTCGAGTTCTGTCGTATTGTCGATCTTCTCGTAGAGTAGCTCTAGTGCCAAGATGAAGAGCAGCGGTGCGAGTGGGCAGCCTTGCCGAATGCCGCACGTGACGCCGAGCCAGCTCGACAGGTTGCCGTTCACTAGGAAGCGGCATCTCGTGTTCTCGTGTAGGATCCCACAAGCCGCACGAAATTGTCGCGGAATCCCAGGTATCGCAGCGCCGCGAAGAGGAAAAGCCGGCTGAGAGAGTCGTTTACCTTCGCGAAGTCGAGTAGCATCGCGAGTCCCTGAGCAAGGTTCTCATCCTCTCTAGCAGCGATCCTCACCGCCACGAACAGATCGAGGATGGTGTTCATCTCTCTGTTTGGCTCGAAGCCGGCCTGCAGCGGGTGCACGGTGCGAGGCAAGAGGGCTCGCAGACAGGTCGCGTACAATCGCGTGAAGATCTTGTAGTCCGAGTTCAGGAGCGCGATCGGGCGGAAATCGAGTGGCCGCGCCGCACTCCGGTTCTTCTTGATGCCTGACACGTGCGAGTCACCGAACGACCTCGGCACTGACTCGCCCTCGGTCCACCAGTTGAACATCCGTGTGAGCAGAGAGACAAGGTCGTCGATATGATCGCGGTACCAGTCGTTGCTCAGCTCGTCGCCGCACGTTTTGCCGCGTTGGCACTTGCGGATCGACTTCCGTACCTCGAGCTCTGTCTTCACGCAGTTCAGTCGCTGCAGCTCGGGAACTGGCCCTCATGGTGGCAGTGAGCGGATGAAGTCCTCGATCTTGCCGCTGTCTGCTTCCGGTTGCTGCATGACGGCTTGCCAGCCAACACGCATGTCCTCGGCCAGCTCTCTAGCGAGTGGGACCATGCTGCGCCCGTCCACCGAGAGAATATACCGTGTTGTCGAGGAACTTGTTCGACACCCTCTGGTAGAACGCTCGTGTCGAGCGTGCCGAGTGGTACGTGTGGCTCCGCATCAATCTCCTCCGCTTCGACGTTTGTCATTTGGCTCTGCACTCGCTCGGCACTCGTGTCACCAACAGTGTTGGGCGTGGCCTGGTTGCGCGCTTCGAGCAGAACGTCCTTGAGCTTGATATTGAGGCGCTCAAGCTTCTGTCGGTACCCTGCTGCCGCTTTGCTCCTTGCATCGTTCTTTGCAGCTAAATACGATACGCGAAGACTGGTCTTCTTATCGTCCCACCACAAGCCGACACTTTCGCGTGTGCCGTCGGGTCGCTGAAAGCTGACTCTATACCATCGAGCTCAGACTCTGCCGTCAAGAAAAAAACTGCCGTGACACGCGCTGTTGAGGCCGCAGCGTATTGCGGTGGCGGGTAGACCTTCCGCGGCTTCTTCACCTGGACCACTTTTTCTCAGGCGCAGCTACGGATCTCCACTCTGTCATGGTCCGAGAACGGTCCCGGTACAGAGGTGGTAACGAGCCGAACCCAATCCTCCCACTCCTTGCTGCTGTACCAACGGTCTAAGCGACTGCTTGCGCTGCAACCGCCGGGTCGCGTGTAGTGGTAAGTGTGATGTCGCGCGTGGAATTCGTGCACCTCCTGTTCCTGCAACGCTCTGTCGGCTTCGTCCTGCTGGGTGTCGACGAGAGCACGCTCCCGGAGCAGCAGCCGGAGAGCCTTGGAGTCGTGCGAGCGGCTGCTCGACGGGTGCGATCAATCGACCACAGGGTTGAGTGTGCAATTAAAGTCACCCCCGAGGAAGACCGGCCCTGGTTCGTCGGCGAGCAATTCACGCAGCATGTCGAACAGCGCTTCTCGCTTCGCCAGTTGGGTCGGCGCATAACAATTGACTATCACGATCTCAGCGTTGTGGAGCAAGACCCTGACGGCCAATCTAATGCGCTGTCCAGTCGGACTCTCGGACCGGCGTGAGCTGTGTGATCATGGTGTACGGGTTCAGCAGGATCCCGACTCCGCCCGAGCGCCCCGCACTTGGGCTCCACGCCGACAGCCGACGCCCAGCCCCCCTGTAGCCCCACGCGCCGCAGTATCTCTTCTCGATCTCGTCGATGTTGTCCGCCGGCACACGCGTCTCCTGTATGCAGACAATGTCGAGTTGCCCTGCTTCTTGTTGCTGCCGAAAGTGCGAGAGCCACGCGACTTGTCTTGTTGCTTCCGCCCCGATGCCGCATACGTTCTGTGTGACCAGACCGCATGTAGAATCTCTGCGGCTGATGCGAGTGTGCTTGCAATGTCGGACTGTCTGTTGCGAGACGCTTCCGACGGGCGGACTCGTGTTTGTGCCCGCAAAGCCCTTAATAGCGAGGCGCAGCCTTGTCGCCTCTAACTTCGCACAACGTGAGTGCCCGAGCCCACGACCGTGTCGTCGTCACATCCGCGACGAGAGCCCGCACTTCTGGGTCTTTCATCCACACGTCGGCTTTAGCCACCGGTAGGACGATGCCAGTCACTTCCTCGGGCACAAACCGCGACGGCATCACGAGGCTGGCGATGCTAAGTACCGCCCATTGATCTGGATCTAGCTGCAAATAAGTGAGGGCCGTGAGCAGCCTTTTGTCGTGGTTTTCAAGCCGTTTCCACCAATCAACGCTGTCCGTGATGGCTCAATGCGTCGGACCTTGCGGCATCGCAGTTGCGCTCTTACTTGATCGCGGCAGAGTTTGCGTACTGCCGGCGGTAGCGAGTCGTCTGTCGCGTGATAGCTCATGAGCTGAAGCTGTGCTTGACTTCCGACTGCATGCCCGATGTTGCATAGCGTCTTATAGTCGATCGAGCGTATCGCTGCCAGGGGGTACGGGAGGCTGCGCAGGACCTCAGCGAATGCGTCCACATGCGTCTGGCTCCACTTCGCAAGATCGCCGGTTGCTGGAGTTGGCCGCTTCTTGGTACTTGGGTTCGCACGCCTCCATTTCTCGACCGCATGGATGTTTGCGTTTTGCCGTCGCTTACGCTTATCCCTCTCCGCTTGCTTCAGCGTGCGTAGGACCTCCATAGATGCCACGAGTCGCTTCGCCCTGTCTTCGATCTCGCTTGCCGGTAGCTCAATCTGTGTGGCTGGGGCGTCCGCTGGACGCTTGTGCGGCAGGGTACCGGAGAGAGTAGCGGCAAGATCACTGTTCGCGCGATACTGCGCTGCCGCGCTGTCGCGTTCCTCCATGACGGAGTCAGACAACTTCGGTTGCATTCCTGCGTCGTGTGTGTCCGCTTTGTCACCTCCAGCACCATCCTTGCGCACTTGTTCGAGCTCGTCAGCGATGGCCGCGGCCAGTTCTGCCGGAATCGGGATGCGTTGTGCTCCCATCGGCGGCGTAACCACGCCGTCACCCAGCTCGTCGAGTCGCATTGTATCACTAAAAGATACACCGCTGCCGGTCATGGTTACGTCGGGTGCAAGCATGTCCTCGTCGGTGGGGTTGGTCTCCTCGCTGTCGGGCGGAGACGCTGGCTCGTGCGTCGGCACTGTGTTGTCGGCAGGTTTGAGCGGTTCCGGCTGCGCCGGTGGCTTTGCTCCTTTGCGCCGCTTCGAAATGTACGACGAGAGGAGCCGATGAATGGTGTTCTGGCTCTTCTTCCGGAGTTCTTCTGCTCTGACGTCCGGCGTTGCGCTTTGGTTCTCTTGTTCTGCCTTGCCGATCGGCGGCAGCTCCGCCGTCAAAAACGTCTCATTTGCGATCAGCTTCGCAAGCTTCTTTGCGAGTGCTGCGTGTACTCTCTCGGCCTTACCAGCTGCCGCAGCCGCGTCTCTCGCCTCGGCGTCAGCTGTACGGTAGCCATGCTCCATGCTTGCCATCTCCGCATCGTTCGGCAGATCATGCCTCAACTCTGCCGGGCTGTCACCTTCCTCCATGCCTTCGCGC
>NC_090617.1:2576326-2582105 GCF_004359215.1 Bremia lactucae
TGACTTAACTATAAACTAATACTAAACATGTAAATGAATTCTTATCTATCTTATCTTGTAACTCTCTTTGATTACTTCTACAGCTGATTAGTCTGCGGAATAAATAGACATAATGGTCTATACCTATTTATGGATAAGAATTCAGGACATTACTATATAAAGTAATATCCTCCAAATATTATCTACCTTTTAGATAATATATTAATTAACAACCTTTAAGTGTTAATTTCATGTAACGATACACCCCGTTACAACTTTGGTGTGAGGAGAAAAAAGTTCCTACCTTGTTCTTTATTCTGAAAAGCACGACGAGGAAGACGGCCTGACGGATGCTATTCAGGAGGACGATTAGTCGGAGTTCGAGAACTTCTCGTGGCTTGTTTGTTTTGGGTTGTCAATTTAGAAGACCTTCTCCAACTTGGTGGGGATGTCGTCGAAGCTCTTGTTGATAATGTCGGCTCGTTGTTCTGCTAAGACGGCTGCATTGTACTTCAATTATATACCTAAGACGTTGTCTGTGCCAGAGTCACGCCCGTTGATAAGTCTGCGGAAGCAGCTGAGAGATCGGTCCGAGATATGGTATCTGAGGTGGGCATGTCTCTATATCAGGTCTGATGGAAATTCTTTGATCGTTGTAAAATTAACTTTTAAAGTGGGAAGTGATCACATGGTTAGCCGTGCGTTCACCGAGGATAAACTTATAAATAGTTTGCCAAACGCTGATTTAAAAATAGGTATACCTTGGCCGTCGAGCATTGTAATGCACGAGGAGGCTTTGCGGGTCAGTATACGGACCGTGCTTAACATTTTGACAGAGTCGCTCTGTTGTTCGATATTGCTGACTTTCTGGTCGGTGAAGGCGTTTGCTTGTTGTTTGCATACGTGTCGGATCTCGTGGCAGACTTCGTTGCTTTTAGCGCGGAGATTCGCTTGGTCGTCGCTTTGGTATGCATTCGATTTAAGCCCATAGTTGTTTCTGTTCTGCGAAGAGTCTGGCGATTTCTGAGTTAGTGAAACGCGTCGAAGGGTCGGTGCTGCGTAGTCTCCTGTCATCTCAGCAGCGGCCAGTTTCATTTGTAATTGCTGGTGAGCTGCTCCTGAGTTTTTTGTCTGATGCCGGGGTGTGTGTGGGGCAAACATGTTTGAGCGCTTTATAAACTTCGAACGAATGTTTTCGTCGTAAATGAGGCAGTCCCGGGCCAAGACCATTTTGATCGCCTTTGCCTGAACCGTAAGCGGTGGGGCTTGGTCGAGGGCGAAGTTGGCGATCACAAGTTTGTGGTCGGATATGAGCTGGCGTCCATGCAGAATTTGCGGAGACTCTAAGGGCATAGTATGTGATCTATTTAGTTGAAGAGGGACCTGCTAGGGCTGCCTCCGTGTCAGGTGGTGAGGATCCTGGCGCGTTTGGCGAAATTAGTATTGATTGCAAAAAGTCGATTCAAGTCGCAAAAGCGTGCGATAGTGCGTCCGTTGCGGTTTCGAATTCCGCGTGCGAAGTTGCCGATAAATTCTTAAACCGTTGCGCAGTGACCCAACGCGGCGTTAGAGTTTCCGGTCATAAAGGTGAGGTCTTGGTGCGGGATTGAGGCGACTGTGACCTATAGGTCAGCTGAAAAGTCATCCACGTCAATAAGATTGTACTCAATGTGGGGAGAGTAGGCGGTGATGATATTAATACGTCCGACGTTGGGCAGCTGTAGCTGTAGCACGCCGATACGGTCAGATTTAGCCCAATACTTCCTCAGATGCGATCGCATGTGGGGTAGGACAGCGAATTCAATCACGTGCCGGTTGGAGGTTAAGGAAGCGTGAGTAGAATGTAGTCATTGGTGGAATACAGCTTCACGTGCGCACTTGTTGACTTAGGAAGTGATTTTAAGACTGTTCTATATTTAATCGACTTAAGTTTATATTGCTTTTAACCAGTCAACATATGTCATCTCTGTAGATGTCACCGCTACGTGGCGAGCGTATTATTATGAATACCTCGGATCACGGATGACGCTAGCCGTCATCCTTTCCAATGTGAATGCACGGATGAGCATCGCATACACAACTTTGTGCACCACACCTGTAACGGGGCACTACGACTTGTACTGCTTCAGTACAAGTCCACTTCGCACTGCAACAGTTGCGAGTGGTGCCTTACGTTACTTCACGTACACTAGTGCGTGCAGAGGAAGACTACTCTTTAAGACAACTACCTTAAAGAGAGTTAAATGAAAACTGTATTAATATTATTAAGTTTCTCTTCTTTCTATCTGTTAATGCTAACTAAATAATGAACTATTTTACTAAACATTTAATTGAAATCTTATCTGTCTCGCTCTCTTTGTTTACGTTTTCAGCTGATTAGTCTGCGGGATAAATAAATATAATGGCCTATACCTTTTATGGATAAGATTTCTGAACATTACTATATAAAGTAATATTCTCCAAATATTATCTACATTTTACATAATATATTAGTTAACAACCGTTAAGTGTTAATTGGGTACATAGACGTGTGCCACACCAAATTTTATGTCACTACATCAAACAGATGGCGGAGTACCAATCTTCCCCGGCAAGGAAAAGCTGCTGGAGGAGCATGAACGTCAGCTGAAGAAGGAGACAACGGAGAAAGCATTCATGTAACGATACACCCCGTTACATCACCCCTCCCTTAAACGACAATCACTCTGACTGTCATTGGATGGAATGGTCACTATGTGACCACTTTTTTAAAAAAATGATGTTGATTGGTCAAAACCATCATTATAAATTCCATCGCATGAAGAATAACTCCATGCGGGGTGCTGGTAGTGCGGAGCCATCCGCTGCGGTTCATGCAGCCGCGGGTGACGCACTATTATCTCTAGCGGCAGACGTTCCGTCTGCCGTTGTATCTTCTTCTCGCGCAACACTTGATGTTGCAGGTGCACGTGGTGATTCACCACGTGAATACGACTCCTCTTTGGAGGTTGACTACGTATGCGAGTCGGACGAAATGGCCGACTCGAGGAGAATAGAACAGTCGCCTGATAAACGTCAGGCGGCTGACTATGAGCCTTCGAATAATAGGGCTCATTGTGATGGACGAGTTAATAGTCTATTTGGTTCCGATGATGAGAATGATCCCTCATCGCCCCTTCCGTCTCCCGTACGGTCACCTGCACCTGTTTCTGTGCAAGGTAATGACGATGGCGTAAGCCATCGTAATAAAAGTTCTTGTGGTACCCCTTCTTCAGTGGGTACCACTCAGGGGAGTGAAGACAATAAAATGTCTAATCTCGACCCTGAAAAGAAGCCGTGGCTTTTGCCCGAACGGCTATTCAATAGCTTGTCTAGAGGGACTACTCCTCACAATAAATATCCCTTTTTTATTGCGACAAAGCTACATTGCCTTGATCCTAGCGCGAAGCACTTTCGCGCTGAGGAAGATTTTTATCACGATGCTTTTTTAAAGCATTGATGATATAGTGGCAACAATAAGCGAGATAAGGTCTCGCTTATTCAAGCTGGAGCGCGTTCATTCGCAATGTCAAAGACATTGGACGCGAAGCCTGGCTTCAAAGACTTAACGCGATTCGCGTTAAGTTTGAGAAACGAACTCCAACCGGTGCAAAGAGAAATTGCATCGGTTGTCACGTGAGGCTGGGCTTACATGCCTCACCTGTGGTGATCCCTGTCCGTCTTGAGTTGATAACTCGAAGAGGGTAAAAGGGGATGCCTATTCCCTTTCTTCGCCCTGGGGAAGGCCTCGCATCTCTATTGAGATGCGGGATGCGATTGACGTTTTGCAATTGATTTACAGGCGCCAGGGGCGCGTGTTTTCCGATGGGCCTTTTGAACCATCGGATGGGTCTCGTCATAATGACGGATGAGGCCCTCAACGTCTGCAACCAGCTGGGAAAGAGGATCCCAGCTGTCATGTGAAGGTGGATAACCGCGCCAGCGAACAAGATAATTCGTTCGCTGCCTCTTTACATCACAATGGTTCTGGATACGCTCCACAAGGAAACGTTGACCACCGTGGGAATCTACCAATGGTTGTGGCGGAGGAGGAAAATTAGATCCGAATCGTGTGTCGGATCTAAAGTCGGGATCGAAAAAATCGATCGCTTCCTCCATTATTTGGAGGAAGGACTTGATCACGAGCGTGGCAAGCGTCGTTCGTTGGGGCAGACGGTGCAAGCTCATCATATTGAGCGGTTGGAAGACCGTTCGAAGAGTGCGTACTTCATGTTGGAGTACGAACGGAATTATTACGCTCTTCGTGATGACTGTCGTCAGCTCATCGCAGTTTCAAGAAAACTCGGAACCGGCATGAGAAACTCCAGATTAAACATGAGAATCTGGTTCGCAATCACAAGAATCTTTTAGGGATTCTTGAAAAGGGTGGTCAGATCCGTCCTCAGAAGAAATCGCGTACTGATGGTACGGACGGAGCCGACCAACGTAAAACGTAGGATGCGTTCGCATCCTACATGGCAATTCTATTGTGTACGCATTGCCTCTGCGATGCAGTACACGGAAAGGCCCAATGAACTTTGGTAGTAGTTTACTGCTACCCACATTAGTGACTACACGCTTAGGCAGGTTTACCGTAGAGAGTAGCACTAGCCTCATTAATCTTATTAAATGAACGAATATTTTCTCTTCCATGTTTGTCTGCATTCCGTTTCTGACGGTCCACTGCGTTAGAAATGGAATCCGGAACGAAACAGATTATTGATTCTCGTGTAAGCAGAAATTCTTCTGCTGACTCATTTATTTGTTTTGTCTTTTTCAGTACGCTTTCTGCGTGCTGCCATGACATCTTTCTCATCTTCGATGTCGATTGCATCGACATTGACATCACTCGCGTCGTTGTTAACTTCGACGCGTGATGAGCATGAGCCAGAATTGGATTTGCTTGTGCGAGTCCCCCCCTTAAACTAGAGGATCCCTCTAATTGGGTGGGTATGCGAGGATGGCGTAAGGCATTCACAAAGAACGGTGTATGCGTTGTAGACGCATGCACCGAATTTCGTCGGTAAAAACTCGCTCCAATTCGGATACGATTGGACGTAACCTCGAAGTATCTCTTCGAGGACATGATTTACGCGTTCTGTTTGACCATCCGTTTCTGGGTGGTCGGATGTTGACATAGTCAGCCGTGTTCCGAGAGATCGGAACACGGGTTGCGAAAATTCCGCCGTGAAACATGGATCTATATCCGAGACTAGCTCACGGGGTAACCCATGTAGTTTGAATACCGTGTCGATAAAGACACGGGCACACCCCGGAGCCGTAATCGACTCTAATACTGCAGCAAGATGTACCATCTTGCTGAATCTGTCTACAAAAACATGGATTCCATTGTTTTTGTGATCGTCTTCAGGAAATCCGAAGACGAAGTCCATAGATATGGACTGCCAACACTCTGCCGAAAGTGGTAGAGGTTGAAGAGGTGCACGAAATGAAGGGCTAGGCTTCACCCGTTGACATACCTCGCAAGCACGAATGTACTTGCGCACGAACTGATACTGGCGGGGCCAGTAAAAGTCGCGACTTACTGTGAGGTAAGTCTTCTCACGTCCACGATGTCCACTTGTTGGAGCATCGTGACACTCATACATGATGCGCAAGCGCAAATCATTGTGAGTTGGGACGACGACACGTGGGGTGTCGCCGGTAACGGCTGTGTAATACAATAAGCCGTTACGTGTTGTGTATCGATCGGATGACGATCGATATAAAGCCGGTAGATCTTTAAAAGATTTATCGGATGGATTCATTAAATGATCCATCA
>NC_090617.1:2585633-2587162 GCF_004359215.1 Bremia lactucae
ACTGGGTTATTTGTAATACAACTCGCTAAGAGTCGTATGTGCTGGGCATATGCGTGCACATCACGCTTGCCTTGCTTGAGTTTCAGAAGCTCTGAACGAGCTCTGAACTCAGCCCTTGGTGGTTCAAACGTCTGTTTGAGTCGGGTTTTAAAAGCCTCTAGCGACCCAAAGACGTATGGGTCGCGCAACTTAAGGCCCAATGCCCAAGTTTTGGCACGACCTGCCAGATTTGATTGAGCGAATGCGACTTGCATTTGCTCGTCGATGATGTGACGTGCCCTTATGGCATCGTCCAACACGACAAACTATCTGAAGAGGGAGTCTTCTTTGATTCCCCTATACTTAGAGATGTCAATTTTTAAAGTTTCGGGACGACGCAAACGCGTCGTCCCAGGTACAGGGGTCTGTACCTGTTGTAACCTCAACAGTTCTGCCTGTTGAGAGCCTTGCTGATTCAGCAAGGCTACTTTTTCCTTCATCTCGTCAAGTTCATGTTGTATGAACTTGGCGGTAGTTGAATGGAGGGCATCTCTGTCTAAGTTGGACAGCAATGCCAGGATTGCATCGTTTCCTAGGGTCGAACTCATTCGTTCAACCGCACTCCTTTCTATATCACTTAGAAAGGAGTAGCTTTCAGGGGAAACGTGATGCGTATTCCCACTATCATCTGACATGTCCATGTTAGATGTGGAAAATGTGGTCCTTGGACGGACTACAAAGTGCTACCAGGTGTAACGGGGCACTACGACTTGTACTGCTTCAGTACAAGTCCACTTCGCACTGCTTCAGTTGCGAGTGGTGCCTCACGTTATTTCACGTACACTAGTACGTTCAGAGGAAGACTACTTTTAAGGCAACTAGCTTGAGAGGGTAAAATGAAAACTGTATTAAAATATAATTAAGTGTCTCTTAATCTATCTTTGTAAATGCTGACTTAATTATAATCTAATACAAAACATGTAAATGAATTCTTATCTCTATCTTATCTGTAACTCTCACTTTGATTACTCCTACAGCTGATTAGTCTGCGGAATAAATAGGTATAATGGCTATACCTTTTTATGGATAAGAATTCTGAATATTACTATATAAAGGAATATCCTCCAAATATTATCTACGTTTTAGATAATATATTAATTAACAACCTTTAAGTGTTAATTTCATGAAACGATACACCCCGTTACATTACCCATTATTAATGGAATTTTAATATTATTTTCTTTTCAAATAGTAAAAGGGTTATTTAACCCATAATGAAAATTGTATACATTAACGGCATACCAACCGAAGTGTGCCCCAATACATTGACATGACTTGAAAATTAGAAGCGGCGACAAGCATTGATGGTAACATTTGAGAAGCATAAATATAGTTGTCCTTTGTTGTCATTTTTGAATGATGTCTTTGGATTGTCAAGCTTTAATTGCGCTCCATTTGAAAGAAAATAAAACTATTTTCTTTTCCTTTGCACAACGCACACAATCGTGAGATACAATAAACTTTAATTGCATGCTTTCCTTCCAAAATTG